>NC_092151.1:88586538-88704038 GCF_045791955.1 Oncorhynchus clarkii lewisi | reverse complement strand
AGAGAGAGGGGAAGGGAGAGAGAGAGAAGGAAGGAAGGAAAGAGAGAGAGAGAGAGAGAGAGAGAGAGAGAAAAGGAATGAAAGAGAGAGAGAGGGGGGGGAAGGGAGAGAGAGAGAGGAAGGAAAGAGAGAGAAGGAAGGAAGGAAAGAGAGAGAGAGAGAGAGAGAGAGAGAGGGGAAGGGAGGGAGAGAGAGAAGGAAGGAAAGAGAGAGAGAGAGAGAGAGAGAGAGAAGGAAAGAGAGAGAGAGAGAGAGAGAAGGAGAGGGAGAGAGAGAGAGAGGAGAGAGAGGGGGGGAGAGAGAGAGAGAAGAGAGAGAGAGAGAGAGAGAGAGAGAGAGAGAGAGGGTGGGGGGAAAGAGAGAGAGGGAAAAAGAGAGAGAGAGAATGGAAGACATAAAATGAGTGAAGTGAAGTACAAAGGAAGATCGAGAGAGCGAGGAAACAGAGTGCATTCCTGTCACGGTTGCACGATAATTACTGGTTCGTCAGTTATTGAAGGCCTGCTCACTGCTTTCATTACCAGGAACAGCCGTTCACTGAAAGTAGGAGTGGGGGGGAAGAGGTGGGGGTTCGTACAGGATAGCAGGATGAGGGAGGGAGGGAGGGAGGGAGGGAGGGAGGGAGGGAGGGAGGGAGGGAGGGAGGGAGGGAGGGAGGGAGGGAGAGGTTGAGGGGAGAATAGAGGTTGAGGGAGAGGGGAGAAGAGATGCAATATGACTTGCGATTTGGGTGAACACTTGGGTGAACTGTTGGAATCTGGGTAATAGAATGATTATTCTAATTCTATAGTTAGAATATAATAGTGGCCACTTTGAATACAGTGTTGTTTGACATAACAAATGAATTTGAATACTAATAGGATCTCTATAGAGGTGTTATTGTGAAAGGTTAGGAACCAAAGTGTTGGTCAGTGTTTCCCAGGGGAGTGGGACCCTATAATCCAGGGGTCTCTAACCGGTTTATCACAGACAATGCAATCTCCCAGCTACTATCTAGTCAACGCAACATTCACATTATCCCACCCCTTGTTAGCCACTGCTTGCTTAAAAAGCCAAACCTAACACAATATCTGCCAAATAATGTCCAGCATTATTACCCCTGTCTGTGTGGGAAGAGTTGCAGAGGAAGAGGAGAAGAGAATAACGTGCCTATTTGAAAGATAGAAAAAAAATATTGTAGCTCGCGACATGTTTAATTTTTTTAAGTAGCTCTCACGCTAGAAATGTTTGGGACACGTGCTATAATGTTTGGATACATTCAGAAGATTCAGATTCAGAAGATGCCTTTGCAAAAACAACATGCTGATTTTGTCCTACACCAGCACTGGTATAATTTATTAGCTAGCTAGCAAGCGATTAGCATTAGCAGCTAAAACGATAATTTTAGCGCTCCTTGAGCTACAGGAGACGGGGCTTGGTGAGAGAGGGGTAGAGAGACGACTAAACTATCAAACCAGAGCAGTGTATCACATTTAACAAACCAAACATTGAAATACAGTTTTAGAAGATAACGTAAAAACCTAAACCGGTCCGTGCATCAATAGAGGTATAGTAAAATACAGTAAACCACCCAGCCCTAAGTGAGAGAGAGGTTAAGGCAGGGGGGGACTGAGAGAGAGGTTTGACGGGGGATCACTATGAGGAGTGAGTGAGTGAGTGAGTGAGTGAGTGAGTGAGTGAGTGAGTGAGTGGGCAACGTGAAAATGTTTGTTCCATAATGCAATTAGATGGGAAACAAAGTTGTCAAAAGGGCACTGCACATGTAAGATGACAAAGATGAAAATATCCATTAGAAATGTAGAGAAGAGATCTAAAGATGCAACAACTAGCAGGGTTGATAATATGACTAGTAATGTGCCTTTGGCTACTGGACAATAAAAGAAAGTCGATATAAAATAGTTGCACGCACGGATACAGTGATTTTGGCTAGGCTCCTTTGAAGCAAGGTAAGACATGCCTCATAATATGTAATACATCAAACAATTAAAAGATGCACTGTGCAGAAATCACAATTTCCTGGTTGCTAAAATTCTAATAGTTCAGCTAATTTCAGTTTCTGTAACAAAACAAGCTAGTGTAGAGAATAATTTCACCATCTAAAACACTGAGAAATTATTGTACCTTCTAAATCGCAATTCAATATATTTTCCATAACCAAAACTATAGTAACCCCATCTAAACTGTTTATTTAAACTGCATTTATTTTGCATTTATTTTCAGCAAACTTAACACGTGTCAATATTTGTATGAACATAAAAAGATTCAACAGCTGAGACATAAACTGAACAAGTTCGAACCACAGACATGTGACTAACAGAAATGGAATAATGTGTCCCTGAACAAAGGGGGGGTCAAAATCAAAAGTAACAGTCAGTATCTGGTGTGGCCACCAGCTGCAGTGAATCTCCTCCACATGGACTGCAACCATATTTGCCAGTTCTTTGTGTGAGATGTTACCCCACTCTTCCACCAAGGCACCTGCAAGTTCCCAGACATTTCTGGGGGGAATGGCCCTAGCCCTCACTTTCCGATCCAACAGGTCCCAGACGTGCTCAATGGGATTGAGATCCGGACTCTTCGCTGGCCATGGCAGAACACTGACAATACTGTCTTGCAGGAAATCATGCACAGAACGAGCAGTATGGCTGGTGGCATTGTCATGCTGGAGGGTCATGTCAGGATGAGCCTGCAGGAAGGGTACCACATGAGGGAGGAGGATGTCTTCCCTGTAACGCACAGCGTTGAGATTGCCTGCAATGACAACAAGCTCAGTCCGATGATGCTGTGACACACCGCCCCAGACCATGACAGACCCTCCACCTCCAAACTGATCCTGGTCATTTATGAACATTTGAACATCTTGACCATGTTCTGTTATAATCTCCACCCGGCACAGCCAGAAGAGGACTGGCCACCCCACATAGCCTGGTTCCTCTCTAGGTTTCTTCCTAGGTTTTGGCCTTTCTAGGGAGTTTTTCCTAGCCACCGTGCTTCTACACCTGCATTGCTCGCTGTTTGGGGTTTTAGGCTGGGTTTCTGTACAGCACTTTGAGATATCAGCTGATGTACGAAGGGCTATATAAATAAATTTGATTTGATTTGATCCCGCTCCAGAGTACAGGCCGCGGTGTAACGCTCATTCCATTCGACGATAAACGAGAATCCGACCATCACCCCTTGTGAGACAAAAACGCGATTCATCATTGAAGAGCACTTTTTTCCAGTCCTGTCTGGTTCAGCGACGGTAGGTTTGTGCCCATAGTCGACGTTGTTGCCGGTGATGTCTGGTGAGGACCTGCCTTACAACAGGCTACAAGCCCTTAGCCCAGCCTCTCTCGTTCCTGGTGTAACTCGGGCAGTTGTTGTTGCCACAGTGAGGACAATCAGCTGTCCGTCCTGTCTCCTTGTAGCGCTGTCTTAGGCATCTCACAGTACGGACATCGCAATTTATTGCCCTGGCCACATCTGCAGTCCTCATGCCTCCTTGCAGCATGCCTAAGGCACGTTCACGCAGCTGAGCAGGGACCTTGGGCATCTTTCTTTTGGTGTTTTTCCAGAGTCAGTAGAAAGGCCTCTTTAGTGTCTCTTTAGTTTTCATAACTGTGACTTTAATTTCCTACCGTCTGTAAGCTGTTTGTCTTAACAACCATTCCACAGGTGCATGTTCATCAATTGTTTATGGTTCATTGAAAAGCATGGGAAACAGTGTTTAAACACTTTACAGTGAAGATCTGTGAAGTTATTTGGATTTTTACAAATTATCATTTTGCTGAGTTTATTTTCAGCTGTTTGAAGCTGGTGTGCAAAACCGAACGTAAAAGCAAAACGTAAGAATTGGAGGTATAGAAATAGCTCACATAGAACATATCTACATCCTTCTTAGAGTTGCTTTCAATGAGAATGACAGATCTATAACTCACATTTATATGTGAATTTGGTCGGGGGTCGCACAAACAGTGACACGTTGCAGCTTAAGTATATTTCTTCAAAAGGCATACTGCCTCCAGCTCATTGCAAAGCGGTATGTGACGTGCTGATGAAACCTGCCTTCCGTTGCCGATGCGAGTGCTGTTTGAGACGCTGTAGCAGCATCTCTGTATCTGTACGCTGTACGATATACTCTATACGCTGTACGCGTGTGATAAGATACATAACCAATGTACTATACACACGCACCAATCTAATTCCACTAAATGTATCAAATTAAAAGAGAGACTGATAAGCATGACCAGTCAAATGTATTTTCACGCCGCCAAACATACCCTCGTAAAACGGACTATCCTACCGATCCTCGACTTCGGCGATGTCATTTACAAAATAGCCTCCAACACTCTACTCTGCAAACTGGATGCAGTCTATCACAGTGCCATCCGTTTTGTCACCAAAGCCCCATATACCACTCACCACAGCGACCTGTATGCTCTCGTCAGCTGGCCCACGCTACATATTCGTCGCCAGATCCACTGGCTCCAGGTCATCTGTAAGTCTATGCTAGGTGAAGCTCCGCCTTATCTCAGCTCACTGGTCACGATAACAACACCCACCCGTAGCACGCGATCCAGCAGGTTTGTCTCACTGGTCATCCCCAAAGCCAGCACCTCCTTTGGCCGCCTTTCCTTCCAGTTCTCTGCTACCAACTACTGGGACGAATTGCAAAAATCGTTGAAGTTGGAGACTTATATTTCCATCACTAACTTTAAACATCAGCTATCTGAGCAGCTAACCGATCGCTGCAGCTGTACATAGTCCATCTGTAAATAGCCCATCCAATCTACCTACCTCATCCCCATAATGTTTTTATTTACTTTTCTGCTCTTTTGCACACCAGTATTGCTACTTGCACATCATGATCTGCTCATCTATCACTCCAGTGTTAATCTGCTAAATTGTAATTACTTCACTACTATGTCCTATTTATTGCCTTACCTCCTCACTCCATTTGCACACACTGTATATAGATTTTTCTTATGTGTTATTGACTGTACGCTTGTTTATTCCATGTGTAACTCTGTGTTGTGTGTCACACTGCTATGCTTTATCTTGGCCAGGTCGCAGTTGTAAATGAGAACTTGTTCTCAACTAGCCTACCTGGTTAAATAAAGGTGTTCTCAACTAGCCTACCTGGTTAAATAAAAAGGTGAAATCATATAAAAAATGTCATCAATAAATAGAATAATAAACATTATTTAGCAACGGGATTGTTTTCTTCTTCTCCCGGAGAATTTTATTTAATCGGCTATTCGAACTTTATTATTTTGGGGCCAAAAGCCGGCTATTACCGACTAACGGAAAACCCTGGTGTGTGTTAGCGTGCGTGCGTGTGTGTGTGTGTGTGTTAGCGTGTGCGTTTCCAACCTGGTCTGTGTAGTCCTGGGGGAAGCTCCACCGCACGGTAGGATCTGGAGGTAATTGACAGACAGCATTAATCAGTGGTGAGAAACACAGTCTTCGCAGCGCTGCCTCAGAACACATACATATTAATGAGAGGGGTGGGGGCCGCCAGTCAGCACACACACACACACACACACACATTCAGATAGTAATACACACACACACACATTCAGATAGTAATACACACACACACACACACACACACACACACACACACACATATTAATGAGAGGGGTGGGGGCCGCCAGTCAGCACACACATTCAGATAGTAATACACACACACATTCAGATAGTAATACACACACACACACACACACACATATTCAGATAGTAATACACACACACACACACACACAGTTAGCGAACACTGTGGAGAGACGGAGGATGTGGATCTCCAATATGCTAATGTATCTCCTCCATGTAGATATGATGTGATATTATACCCCACATCATCCCTGCTTGGGCGTGTGGAAATCAGACCTGCACGTACAGTCATTTACAACACACATGTGTTTGCCGTAGATGGAGAGAGAATTGGCAGTGGTGAATTATGCTGGTGCAAAGGCCTCGTGGTTGTCTTGGTATTAATTTCTAGACATTAAGTAACACTGCCATGTATTTTAAGACACGTGAACATCTAGAATCCACAGCGAGTGGAGTGGAGTGATTTATGTTATTCCGCTTGTGTAATAACCACAAACATCACTCCATCATCTCCATTACTCGCAATTACAAAGTAATCCCATTGCAAACAATATGTCAGTACTATCTAGCAGATGTGGTAATTAGGCCTATAGTTTTACCACAGAGTGGCCGAGACCAAGCAACAATATGACAGAGATCATGGCAATGGAATAGTCCCAAAAGTGTCAAACCCATCCCACAGTTAGCCAGTTCAAGCTCTTCGCAAAGGACTGGAAAGAAAACAAAATAATATTTCTACCACCAGGTCCACGTTCAGTACCCAAACGTTGTCGAACGTTATAGATAGAAATGAATAGAGCCAATGTGATTCCTTGTTCTACATGTCAGAGAGGCATGTTTGGGCTACATAGCACGTTTCAAAACGTTGCGTCCTGCTGAACGCTCCCCCAGGTCTATCGTAAAGTCTACATGAGGACGAGTTCACGGCCGTAGTGTCACTATCAAAGAGGCTTCTGGTAAACACTGTTTCCACAGTGATAGAGTTCTGAAGTCCAGACCACAACTCCAGAAATAGCCTTAATCTGGGTCCGGGAAACTGGGCCAATGGGCTAAGAAAATGTTATTTTAGATTTAGAATTTCCACAGCCGGCATGTTGGCACCAAGTTTCATTCTGGAAGACTAATTTATAATCTCCCTCTCACAAGGACACAGACAAACATCATAAACAGACCACGTTTCTCACCCGTGAAGAGAAACGGGCAAAAGGAGCAAGAAGACAGAATCAAAGTTGCCTTCTCCATAATCCTGTTGGATGTTTTCTCAGGCCTCGTCTAAAAAGACCCTGACAAAGACACTCTCTGCTCTCCTAGGGGACTCCATCCCAAAATACACCCACCATCCCTTCACCCTTTCAGCCTGCCACCACAAATACATGCACCCCTTCATCCCAAATACATGCACCCCTTCATCCCAAATACATGCACCCCTCCACCCCCTCTTGCTGAGCCACCAGGGCAATGTTATGCTGTTTTTATGGGTGAGAGGATGGGAACCTCTGCCAGACACGGAGAGAGAAAAAGAGAGATTGAGCTATAGAAAGAAAGAGAAGGAATGAAGGGTCTCTATCTTTCCACTCTCTCTCCTGACTGGAACTCTCCCCAACTCCCTTCCCTCTGTCCTCTCTCTCTCCTGACTAGAACTCTCCCCAACTCCCTTCCCTCTGTCCTCTCTCTCTCCCCAACTCCCTTCCCTCTGTCCTCTCTCTCTCCCCAACTCCCTTCCCTCTGTTCTCTCTCCCCAACTCCCCTCTGTCCTCTCTCTCCTGACTGGAACTCTCCCCAACTCCCTTCCCTCTGTCCTCTCTCTCTCCCCAACTCCCTTCCCTCTGTCCTCTCTCTCTCCCCAACTCCCTTCCCTCTGTTCTCTCTCCCCAACTCCCCTCTGTCCTCTCTCTCCTGACTGGAACTCTCCCCAACTCCCTTCCCTCTGTCCTCTCTCTCTCCCCAACTCCCTTCCCTCTGTCCTCTCTCTCTCCCCAACTCCCTTCCCTCTGTTCTCTCTCCCTCCCCAACTCCCTTCCCTCTGTTCTCTCTCCCCAACTCCCCTCTGTCCTCTCTCTCCTGACTGGAACTCTCTCCAACTCCCTTCCCTCTGTCCTCTCTCTCCTGACTAGAACTCTCCCCAACTCCCTTCCCTCTGTCCTCTCTCCCCAACTCCCCTCTGTCCTCTCTCTCCTGACTGGAACTCTCTCCAACTCCCTTCCCTCTGTCCTCTCTCTCTCCCCAACTCCCTTCCCTCTGTTCTCTCTCCCCAACTCCCCTCTGTCCTCTCTCTCCTGACTGGAACTCTCCCCAACTCCCTTCCCTCTGTTCTCTCTCCCCAACTCCCCTCTGTCCTCTCTCTCCTGACTGGAACTCTCTCCAACTCCCTTCCCTCTGTCCTCTCTCTCTCCCCAACTCCCTTCCCTCTGTTCTCTCTCCCCAACTCCCCTCTGTCCTCTCTCTCCTGACTGGAACTCTCCCCAACTCCCTTCCCTCTGTTCTCTCTCCCCAACTCCCCTCTGTCCTCTCTCTCCTGACTGGAACTCTCTCCAACTCCCGTCCCTCTGTCCTCTCTCTCTCCCCAACTCCCTTCCCTCTGTTCTCTCTCCCCAACTCCCCTCTGTCCTCTCTCTCTCCTGACTAGAACTCTCCCCAACTCCCTTCCCTCTGTTCTCTCTCCCCAACTCCCTTCCCTCTGTCCTCTCTCTCTCCCCAACTCCCTTCCCTCTGTCCTCTCTCTCTCCCCAACTCCCTTCCCTCTGTTCTCTCTCCCCAACTCCCCTCTGTCCTCTCTCTCCTGACTGGAACTCTCCCCAACTCCCTTCCCTCTGTCCTCTCTCTCTCCCCAACTCCCTTCCCTCTGTCCTCTCTCTCTCCCCAACTCCCTTCCCTCTGTTCTCTCTCCCCAACTCCCCTCTGTCCTCTCTCTCCTGACTGGAACTCTCTCCAACTCCCTTCCCTCTGTCCTCTCTCTCCTGACTAGAACTCTCCCCAACTCCCTTCCCTCTGTCCTCTCTCTCTCCCCAACTCCCTTCCCTCTGTTCTCTCTCCCCAACTCCCCTCTGTCCTCTCTCTCCTGACTGGAACTCTCTCCAACTCCCTTCCCTCTGTCCTCTCTCTCTCCCCAACTCCCTTCCCTCTGTTCTCTCTCCCCAACTCCCCTCTGTCCTCTCTCTCCTGACTGGAACTCTCTCCAACTCCCTTCCCTCTGTCCTCTCTCTCTCCCCAACTCCCTTCCCTCTGTTCTCTCTCCCCAACTCCCCTCTGTCCTCTCTCTCCTGACTGGAACTCTCTCCAACTCCCTTCCCTCTGTCCTCTCTCTCTCCCCAACTCCCTTCCCTCTGTTCTCTCTCCCCAACTCCCCTCTGTCCTCTCTCTCCTGACTGGAACTCTCCCCAACTCCCTTCCCTCTGTTCTCTCTCTCCAACTCCCCTCTGTCCTCTCTCTCCTGACTGGAACTCTCTCCAACTCCCTTCCCTCTGTCCTCTCTCTCTCCCCAACTCCCTTCCCTCTGTTCTCTCTCCCCAACTCCCCTCTGTCCTCTCTCTCCTGACTGGAACTCTCTCCAACTCCCTTCCCTCTGTCCTCTCTCTCTCCCCAACTCCCTTCCCTCTGTTCTCTCTCCCCAACTCCCCTCTGTCCTCTCTCTCCTGACTGGAACTCTCCCCAACTCCCTTCCCTCTGTTCTCTCTCCCCAACTCCCCTCTGTCCTCTCTCTCCTGACTGGAACTCTCTCCAACTCCCTTCCCTCTGTCCTCTCTCTCTCCCCAACTCCCTTCCCTCTGTTCTCTCTCCCCAACTCCCCTCTGTCCTCTCTCTCCTGACTGGAACTCTCTCCAACTCCCTTCCCTCTGTCCTCTCTCTCTCCCCAACTCCCTTCCCTCTGTTCTCTCTCCCCAACTCCCCTCTGTCCTCTCTCTCCTGACTGGAACTCTCCCCAACTCCCTTCCCTCTGTCCTCTCTCTCTCCCCAACTCCCTTCCCTCTGTTCTCTCTCCCCAACTCCCCTCTGTCCTCTCTCTCCTGACTGGAACTCTCTCCAACTCCCTTCCCTCTGTCCTCTCTCTCTCCCCAACTCCCTTCCCTCTGTTCTCTCTCCCCAACTCCCCTCTGTCCTCTCTCTCCTGACTGGAACTCTCCCCAACTCCCTTCCCTCTGTCCTCTCTCTCTCCCCAACTCCCTTCCCTCTGTTCTCTCTCCCCAACTCCCCTCTGTCCTCTCTCTCCTGACTGGAACTCTCCCCAACTCCCTTCCCTCTGTTCTCTCTCCCCAACTCCCCTCTGTCCTCTCTCTCCTGACTGGAACTCTCTCCAACTCCCTTCCCTCTGTTCTCTCTCCCCAACTCCCCTCTGTCCTCTCTCTCCTGACTGGAACTCTCCCCAACTCCCCTCTGTCCTCTCTCTCCTGACTGGAACTCTCTCCAACTCCCTTCCCTCTGTCCTCTCTCTCTCCCCAACTCCCTTCCCTCTGTTCTCTCTCCCCAACTCCCCTCTGTCCTCTCTCTCCTGACTGGAACTCTCTCCAACTCCCTTCCCTCTGTTCTCTCTCCCCAACTCCCCTCTGTCCTCTCTCTCCTGACTGGAACTCTCTCCAACTCCCTTCCCTCTGTCCTCTCTCTCTCCCCAACTCCCTTCCCTCTGTCCTCTCTCTCTCCCCAACTCCCTTCCCTCTGTCCTCTCTCTCCTGACTGGAACTCTCCCCAACTCCCCTCTGTCCTCTCTCTCCTGACTGGAACTCTCTCCAACTCCCTTCCCTCTGTCCTCTCTCTCTCCCCAACTCCCTTCCCTCTGTTCTCTCTCCCCAACTCCCCTCTGTCCTCTCTCTCCTGACTGGAACTCTCTCCAACTCCCTTCCCTCACCTTTATTTCCCTCTCACTCTTCTCCCCAACTCCACTCCCTCTGTCCTCTCTCTCTTTTCCTCTTCCTCTCCCCAACTCCCCTCTGTCCTCTCTCTCCTGACTAGAACTCTCCCCAACTCCCTTCCCTCTGTTCTCTCTCCCCAACTCCACTCCCTCTGTCCTCTCTCTCTTTTCCTCTTCCTCTCCCCAACTCCCCCTCACTCCTTTTGCTCTCTCCCTAAACTCCCCCACTCTCGCCACCTTGCCCTCACTCCCTCTCCCTTGCTCCTCACTCCACCTCACTACTTAAGGTGAAGCTTAAGGAGTTTAGGTGAAGGTTATGGAGGGTTATGGTGAAGGTTATGGAGGGTTATGGTGAAGGTTATGGAGGGTTAAGGTGAAGTTTACCGAAGTTAAGGGGAAGGTTATGGAGGTTAAGGTGAAGGTTAGGGAGGTTAAGGTGAAGTTTAGGAGGGTTAAGGTACAGGTGAGTGGGGTTGAGGTAAAGGTAAAGGTGAGTGGGGTTGAGGTAAAGGTGAAAGTGATGGGGGTTATGGTGAAGGTTGTGGAGGGTGAAGGTTATGGATGGTTAAGGTGACGGTTATGGGGGGTTAAGGTGAAGGTTATGGGGGGTTAAGGTGAAGGTTATGGATGGTTTAAGTCGAAGGTTATGGGGGGGTTAAGGTGAAGGTTATGGGGGAGTTAAGGTGAAGGTTATGGGGGAGTTAAGGTGAAGGTTATGGGGGGGTTAAGGTGAAGGTTATGGAGGGTTACGGTGAAGGTTATGGAGGGTTAAGGTGAAGGTTATGGAGGGTTAAGGTGAAGGTTATGGAGGGTTAAGGTGAAGGTTATGGAGAAGGTTGCTGTATACATGAAAACACCAAGTGTCCTGCAACATATCCATTCACACCAGTAGAAAATATCCCCACTTCCTCCCATCCACTGACTCCATCAGTGACAACATGTTGGCTTTGACAGTGAGAGTGACAAGGAGAAAGCAGTGAGTGACACACACCTCGTCCTTCTTTCTCCTGTGGGTGAGTGTGTGTTAATTTATCCCCGTGGGCTTCAAGCATGGCTAATCTGGGACAGGCAATGTGCAGAGAGGCAACACGTGGTCAGCCCCCCAGCAGTCCAGACAACCAGCAGCAACCAGCAGGCAGGGTCAGTGGCAAATCAATGTTGGAACGTTCCACCGACGCGGGTCTTTAAAAGTCCAAATGCAGTGCTTTGATATGGGATGAGAGGGGGGCAGGGGGGCTAATAGGTAAATGATTGAGGGAGACAGTAAGGGGGGGTGGGTGGTGTGTGTCAGAGAGAATGGGGAGCAGCCCAAGTCCCCTTCGACACCACCTATCACCACTTCAGAGTAAATATGAAAGGTTTTACATACACCTTAGCCAAATACATTTAAAAACTCAGTTGTTCACAATTCTTGATATTTAATCCTAGTAAAAATTCCCTGTCTTAGATCAGTTAGGTGAAATGTCAGAATAATAGTAGAGAGAATGATTTATTTCAGCTTTTATTTCATCACATTCCCAGTGGGTCAGAAGTTTACATACACTCAATTAGTATTTGGTAGCATTTCCTTCCATTTGCGACCAAGCTTTAACTTCCTGACTGAGGTCTTGAGATATTGCTTCAATATATCCACATCATTTTCATCCCTCACGATGCCATCTATTTTGTGAAGTGCACCAGTCCCTCCTGCAGCAAAACACCCCCACAACATGATGCTGCCACCCCCGTACTTCACGGTTGGGATGGTGTTCTTCGGCTTGCAAGCCTCCCCCTTTTACCTCCAAACATAACGATGGTCATTATGACCAAACGGTTCTATTTTTGTTTCATCAGACAAGAGGACATTTCTCCAAAAAGTACAATCTTTGTCCCCATGTTCAGTTGCAAACCGAAGTCTGGCTTTTTTATGGCGGTTTTGGAGCAGTGGCTTCTTCCTTGCTGAGTGGCCTTTCAGGTTATGTCGATATAGGACTCGTTTTACTGTGGATATAGATACTTCGTACCTGCTTCCTACAGCATCTTCACAAGGTCCTTTGTTGTTGTTCTGGAATTGATTCGCACTTTTCACACCAAAGTACGTTCATCTCTAGGAGACAGAACGCGTCTCCTTCCTGAGCGGTATGACGGCTGCGTGGTCCCATGGTGTTTATACTTGCGTACTATTGTTTGTACAGATGAACGTGGTACCTTCAGGCATTTGGAAATTGCTCCCAAGGATGAACCAGACTTGTGGAGGTCTACAATTTTATTTTTTCCTGAGATCTTGACTGATTTATTTTGATTTTCCCATGATGTCAAGCAAAGAGGCACTGAGTTTGAAGGTAGGCCTTGAAATACATCCACAGGTACACCTCCAATTGACTGAAATTATGCCAAATAGCCTATCAGAAGCTTTTAAAGCCATGATTTTCCAAGCTGTTTAAAGGCACAGTCAACTTAATGTATGTAAACTTCTGACCCACTGGAATTGGGATACAGTGAATTATAAGTGAAATAATCAGTCTGTTAACAATTGTTGGAAACATTACTTGTGTCATGCACAAAGTAGATGTCCTAACCGACTTGCCAAAACTATAGTTTGTTAACATCACGTAGAGTCTTAATGAGAAGGTGAAAGGTGACGATTTGGTGGTGATATAAAATGTGTGTCCCGCTCCTAATGGGTTGCACTTCACAGGTTAGTTCTAAAGATGTGTTCAGACATAATGTTTGAGGAGTGGTTGAAAAACTAGTTTTAATGACTCCAACCTGAGTGTATGTAAACTAGTTTTAATGACTCCAACCTGAGTGTATGTAAACTAGTTTTAATGACTCCAACCTGAGTGTATGTAAACTAGTTTTAATGACTCCAACCTAAGTGTATGTAAACTAGTTTTAATGACTCCAACCTGAGTGTATGTAAACTAGTTTTAATGACTCCAACCTGAGTGTTTGTAAACTAGTTTTAATGACTCCAACCTGAGTGTATGTAAACTAGTTTTAATGACTCCAACCTGAGTGTATGTAAACTAGTTTTAATGACTCCAACCTGAGTGTATGTAAACTAGTTTTAATGACTCCAACCTGAGTGTATGTAAACTAGTTTTAATGACTCCAACCTGAGTGTATGTAAACTAGTTTTAATGACTCCAACCTAAGTGTATGTAAACTAGTTTTAATGACTCCAACCTGAGTGTATGTAAACTAGTTGTAATGACTCCAACCTGAGTGTATGTAAACTTCTGACTTCAACTGTAGATGTCAAGTGGAAAACAAAAGAAAGTCAAATACACAAAATTTAGCCAATAAGAGTGTCAAATACAACATTCAGCCAATGAGAGTGTCAAATACAACATTTAGCCAATAAGAGTGTCAAATACAACATTTAGCCAATAAGAGTGTCAAATACACAACATTTAGCCAATAAGAGTGTCAAATACACAACATTTAGCCAATGAGAGTGTCAAATACACAACATTTAGCCAATAAGAGTGTCAAATACACAACATTTAGCCAATGAGAGTGTCAAATACACAACATTTAGCCAATGAGAGTGTCAAATACACAACATTTAGCCAATGAGTGTCAAATACACAACATTCAGCCAATAAGAGTGTCAAATACACAACATTCAGCCAATGAGAGTGTCAAATACACAACATTTAGCCAATGAGAGTGTCAAATACACAACATTTAGCCAATGAGTGTCAAATACACAACATTCAGCCAATAAGAGTGTCAAATACACAACATTCAGCCAATAAGAGTGTCAAATACACAACATTCAGCCAATGAGAGTGTCAAATACACAACATTTAGCCAATGAGAGTGTCAAATACAACATTTAGCCAATAAGAGTGTCAAATACACAACATTCAGCCAATAAGAGTGTCAAATACACAACATTTAGCCAATGAGAGTGTCAAATACACAACATTCAGCCAATAAGAATGTCAAATACACAACATTCAGCCAATAAGAATGTCAAATACACAACATTCAGCCAATAAGAATGTCAAATATACAACATTTAGCCAATGAGAGTGTCAAATACACAACATTTAGCCAATAAGAGTCAAATTGAAAATAATAATAAATTACAGCCGCTTTTAACATTATGTCTGAACACATCTATAGAACTAACCTGTGAAGTGCAACCCATTAGGAGCGGGACACACATTTTATATCACCACCAAATCGTCACCTTTCACCTTCTCATTAAGACTCTACGTGATGTCGGCCACATCTCTATGTGAGGCACACAACATCAGCTTTAAAAATAGAGTGGTGACAAACCACATCACACGGGCACTTGTGTGTGGGCGCGGACACACACACACACACACACACAGAGCAGGAAGAATGTTTCATTGTTGATTTTTGCCTAATCCCAGAAACAACTGGATAGCAGTTAGATTGAATGTTAGATTGAATAGGGGCCCTGCTCGTTAAGAGAGAGGCCAGGTTCCATATGGAGAGCAGCAGTTCTCTTGTCAGAAGAAAAAGGTTGAACCCCGCCAGCATCCCTTCGCCTCTACACCCACAGCAAGATGAAGGGCCTTGTGACGCCTGCCTCTCCTTGTTCCTCATTTCTCCCTCTCTTTTCCTTTCCTCCCATCTCTCTCTCTTGGCCAGGGGTTAAACTACTGCACTCTAACCTCGCTTTGGCAATCACTTCTTTCTCGCTCTCTCTCCCTCCCTCCCTCTCTCTTTTATCTTTAAGAGATTTATTTCACCGTATGTAGTGGTCTGGATTAGGGCCTCGGGCCTGTATGGCCTGGGGATAAAGACATTGTCTTAGCGGACGCTAAGTAACTGACTGAGGAGGTAGCGACCGGCCGGGAGGAAGCTGCCGCTACTTAACATCCACAATGGCCGCCATTGTAGAGCAATGGCTGATCGGGCCGCAGGGGCCTGCTTCAGAGACCGTCTAGACTTTGAGCCAGCTAGTCAAGGAACTGCAGGAGAAAATCCCATCAGCCACTGAAGTGAAAGTTAACTAAGGTAACCTGCTGTGAACCTGATGACGATGTCAAGCCAACATATGGCCCCAAATGTCTATTGTTGGAACGAAGAGTTTTCTTCCTACTGAAGGAGTGAAGAGGTGAGAGGGGGTGAGACGGGGGGGGGGGGGGGGGGGCATGGGGACAGGGGGAGCCTAAAGGAAGGAGGAATAACTGTGGTCATGACTTTACTTCTGGATCACTAGCCTTATTCTGTTCAGGAGGAGCCCTACCCCCAGAACTCACAATTAAAAAGGAGTAAGCAGATTAAGTAGCATCTTTCAACTGGCGCTGAATGAGAGAACTGACAGGCGTTTACAGCGTGTTCTTCTCCTCGTTTCCCCGCTCCGATCTCACACAGCCAATGGCATTACATTTCATGCTGACTTAGTAGGCAATGGGGCCAAGAAAGGAAAAACTTCTCACCGATGATATGCTCCTTAAATTTACTAGTGGTGATCGGTCACACTGTGTTAGTGGCTGGTTTGGTTAAAGTAGGACCTTGGACAATCTACTGTGTGTGTGTGTGTGTGTATCCTGAAAAAGCCTCTCTCCGCTGCACCCTTTTGGGGGAAAAGCACCACAGTTGGCATTCCTACTGAAGGTACTTCATGGTTTGTGCAGAGACTCTGACTAAACAGGCTACATATATACATGTAGGGCCTGGGTATTCTCCCATTATACATCTGAGAAAGAGAGAGAGAGACAAAGAGACAGAGAGAGTGAGAGAGAGACAGAGAGAGAGAGACAGAGAGAGAGAGAGACAGAGAGAGAGAGAGACAGAGAGAGAGAGAGACAGAGAGAGAGAGAGACAGAGAGAGAGAGACAGAGAGAGAGAGACAGAGAGAGAGAGAGAGAGACAGAGAGAGAGACAGAGACAGAGAGAGAGAGACAGAGAGAGAGAGACAGAGAGAGAGAGACAGAGAGAGAGAGACAGAGAGAGAGAGACAGAGAGAGAGAGACAGAGAGAGAGAGAGACAGAGAGAGAGAGAGACAGAGAGAGAGAGACAGAGAGAGAGAGACAGAGAGAGAGAGACAGAGAGAGAGAGACAGAGAGAGAGAGACAGAGAGAGAGAGACAGAGAGAGAGAGAGAGAGAGAGAGAGAAACAGAGAGAGACAGAGACAGAGAGAGAAACAGAGAGAGGCAGAGAGAAACAGAGAGAGACAGAGAGAGACAGAGAGAGACAGAGAGAGAGAGCGCGCAAACGAGGGAGCGAGCGAGAGAGAAGTGCATCTCCAGGCTAGTTGGGAAGCAACCCAATTTCACAGCTTCACGACTGAGCGGAGCAGCATATGGACGCTGGCGAGGCGAGCTCTGTGACAGGCTCCGCTCTGCGTTCGTATCACAACATAACAACACTGGTGTTCCCAGTCAGCCTCCATACTGGTCCAACATTATGTCAAACACTGGCTACGCCTCAGCGAGTCAGCTAGCGCTGCCTTCCTCCACACTACGTGTTGGTGTATGGGGGGGCTATAAAAAGAATGCTTGCTGTCATTGATATCTCAAGTCATGTGAACTGACTTCCTCTCTCTCCACAATCAAAGACCGTCTTCGACTCCTACATTGTGATATGAATGTGATATGAATTCTAAGTTCGAAGTATCAAACGTACAAGGACAACATTCTAGTTCTAGAATACAGACGATGGGTTAGGGATGCACCATATGGGTGAAAATCTAATTGCATTTTTTATTTTTTTATTTTACCAAATACTGTGATTGCGATTTGACGTGCTGTATAGATCAAAATACCTGGGTGAACTGTTGGAATCATAGACATAGAAATAGAATGACTTATATTAAAAGACGCAAAGTGGAAAGCACCGTGTCCTTGTCTGGAACAACCATTTGACCGAACAGAACAGCATGCAGACTTAAAGAGAATGGAACAGCAACGAGGAGTTACTGCGTTAATTGAGTTACAGGGTTGAATCTATAAAAAGTCAACTACAAAAACAAACGTTACACGCCTCTGAGATGCATTTAAAAAAATACTGCATATGGTATGGATCTCTTGCAATGTGAATTTGTACATGTTAAAATTGCGATATCAATGTGAATTTGATTATGCTGTGCAGTCCTAGGTTCGAGATTATAGGCCTAACTAGATGCTTGTAGAACATTCTAGATGAAGAGTCTGTGCTCGGTGAGCATTCCACCTCAGGTCTGGGTGAAAAAGATGCGCTGGAACGGAGATACTTCAGGTAATCACACATTTCTCCCCATATGGTGCAACCATCTGCCTCAGTTTAAAAACAGTACCTGTGAAGAACTAAAATAGACATAGAAAGAGATGACGATTAGCCTACCACAGATAACCTGCTTAGAGCTGGAGTAGGTACAAGCTGTGCCTAACCACTGAACTAGGGTCAGATACAGATTATGCCAGCAGCATACCACTTCTGGCTTGCTTCTGAAGCTAAGCAGGGTTGATCCTGGTCAGTTCCTGGATGGGAGACCAGATGCTGCTGGAAGTGGTGTTGGAGGGCCAGTAGGAGGCACTCTCTCCTCTGGTCTAAAAAAAAAAAAATGTCCCAATGCCCCATGGCAGTGATTGGGGACACTGCCCTGTGTAGGGTGCCGTCTTTCTGATGGGACGTTAAACGGGTGTCCTGACTCTCTGAGGTCATTAAAAATCCCATGGCACTTATCGTAAGAGTAGGGGTGTTAACCCCGGTGTCCTGGCTAAATTCCCAATCTGGCCCTCAAACCATCACGGTCATCTAATATTCCCCAGTTTACAATTGGCTCATTCATCCCCCTCCTCTCCCCTGTAACTATTCCCCAGGTCGTTGCTGCAAATGAGAACGTGTTCTCAGTCAACTTACCTGGTAAAATAACAGATAATAAACAAATAAAATAAAAAATACAGGTCTTAATGGTTTGGGCGTTTGGGGGTAGATTAGGGGGAAAAGTCTACCGCGAGCCTTGAATTTTCTAGACGTTTTGAAGGCTCTCTATTCTCCCATCCATGGTGTGTAAAGGCTGGATCTCCCTCCATGACATGTAGGGTAATCACAGCCTAGAGTACTGTACATATGGCGCCCAGAGGCTACTAGCTGCTGATGATGACAGAATAAAGTGTTGCCAATGGCGTCTACACGCCGGTGCCGTCATACTGTAGCAGGGATCTGACGTTCACACGAGAAGCATGTCAGACAGCTATCAATCTCTAGTGGAACGACACCACCACCACCGCCACCGCTGCTGCAAGGGTTGAATGCAGGCACTAGGCAACATGATACTGTTGCTATGGAGAGGAGGTGGACAAACCTACAGTGTTTCTCTTTCGAATGCCTTCTCTAGTAGATAGATGGACTTCACTATTTAGCTTCAGTTGCACCCCGCCTCGCTATTTTTTTTCAGTTCAAGTGAAAATGTTTCTCAGCTCTGTTTGTTCGTGCGGACTACTTCCTGGACTACTTCCTGGACTACTTCCTGGACTACTTCCTGGAAAACACTAAACCTGGATGTATTTTGCAGCATTGTTTTGTCATTAAAGATGTTCTTGTATCCGTTTTCACTCAGGCTACACTGAACAGCACACACTCATTCTTTAGTTATCCTGCCTCAGTCAGCATCAACAACATTGATTCACGTAAACAAAACTATGACTAAGAGATGACTTGGTCCTACCACGACACAAGGAACCTTAGGGAGAATTGACTTGGTCCTACCACAACACAAGGAACCTTAGGGAGAGATTACTTGGTATAGCACGACACAAGGACCTTAGGGAGAGATGACTTGGTCCTACCACGATGATCCTATGATACTCAGAAACAGAACACCCCTGGACCAATCAGTTGAGAGAATGACGCTGCATGTGCGATCACAAATTAGTCACATGATCCGTGATGACAAATAGCACGGCTCGTCCCTCACAATGACAACCATTGGCTGTGACCTACATTCTGTGGTGAAAAATGGGCTGCATCCCAAATAAGACCCCATCTAAACGACAGCATATTCCCAGTAAGCATATGTACCCAGGACGTCAGTGTAAACGGGAAGGTTGCTGGCTGGCAGAGGAACAGTACAGTCCCCAGAGGAGACACTGTATAGAGTGGTTAAAGAGATGCCAGACAGGAAAGACTACAGGTTTATTTTCCCATGGCACGGTGTTGATTCAAATATTCATGATGGGGCACTTGATTATTTCTAATATAATATATACTCGGGGGGTGGGGGGGGGTGAAACCGATTCGGGGAACAAACAGAACAGAAAACCAGAAAATAATATTTTTTAGAGGAACAGAATTAGAACCGAGAATGAAAGTGATCTATACTGTTCCGTAACAGAACCATTATTTTTAAAAGCCCTCATTGTCACTCAGAAACATATTCCAGTGTCTGTCTGCCCGCCTGTCTCTGTCTGTCTGTCTGTCTGTCTGTCTGTCTGTCTGCCCGCCTGTCTGTCTTTCTGCCCGCCTGTCTGTCTGTCTGCCCGCCTGTCTGTCTGTCTGCCCGCCTGTCTGTCTGTCTGCCTGCCCGCCTGTCTGTCTGTCTGCCTGCCCGCCTGTCTGTCTGTCTGCCCGCCTGTCTGCCCGCCTGTCTGTCTGTCTGCCCGTCTGTCTGTTGAAAATCTTTGCTACTGTGTGTGTAGGCCACCTGCCCCTCCTCCTTCCTCTGAAGCATAGTCCTACTGACGTTACAAGCGTGCTTCAGAAATTAGGGAGATTTCTTATTCAAGAAGAATGGATGAACTTTTTCAATGCTAGTTAAGGATACTATAGTTATCACGTTTCACATTGGATTTATTAACTACAAAAATATATTTTTTATTTTGGTGCCGCTATGCACACACAAGCTAGCTAGCTATGGTCCAACGTTAAGCCAACTCTCTGAACTCCAAGGACATTCAAAGTTCCTTCATAAAATCTGCTCCTCCGTACGTATAATTCTGTGGGCCTAACTCAGAAAATGCCAAGACTCTTCCTCCTCCACTCGCTCTCGCCCCCACCCACAAATTACAGTACAATCTGACACCCTACACTTGCCTGGCCAATGCATGTAAACAGCTGGCCCGCTCCATATCAAGTTAGGCCCAGTTTCCCGAAAGCATCTTAAGGCTAAGTTCATTGTTATAACCTTCGTAGGAGCATCGTTAAATCTCTGAGCTGTTTGCCAAAAACCCTCGTTATTACCGTTGCAATTGAAAAACTGCTTTAGACCACTCGTTAGATGCTTTTTTTGCCCTCCCGCGTCACTTTCGACCAAGAAGATCTCCGCCAACCAAAGAAAAACATGGTTTATCCTTCTCTCTGTGACTGCCGAGAACTTCAGAACAAAGTTGACTACAAATGCAAAGTCACAAATGTCTGTTTCAATTGATACAAACAAGCAAAGTATAAAAATATGCTTCAAATGAAAACCTAGATGACTGCATTAAGATAAACACTAGGCTATAGGCCCATTTCAATCATATTGAAATACATTCCATGTCAATAAATGTTGCTACTTGTAGGCTACTGTCTGTAATCTGTCTCAATATATTTCATGATGTGCCATATTGGTGGTTTTGTGCATTTTTATTGGGTAAGCATTAGAATAAGCATACCTCAATAGTTGCAGCCGTAGGTGGTAATCTCTCTCTAGGAGCTGATCTGTCATCAGTATCGTGAAATAATTCTAAGGAATGATTTGAATGGAGAAAACTGACCTGAGAGCAGCACCCTCTTTCTTTCGATCTCATCAATATCAACACATGCCTCAAAGGTGCACTTACCGACCGTTCTCTCTGTGCGGTATTTTGGGAAACGCATGTTACATCTTCTGCAGTTGTAGGAAAGATGCATCGTTGACTACACTCGTAAGGCTAAAATCCATCGATATGGGGGAAACATGGGTCCTGCTCGATCCGCACTGATTAGTGAAAACATTTCAGAGGTTTAAAAAGAAAAAAAGAACAGAAAGGAACGATATAAACAGAACGAAAAATAACGTTTATTTTAAGAATTATACAGTTGGAAACTAATTTTGGTTCCAACCCCTGATAATATTGATGCCACTTAACAGACGCTTATTGGGGGGGGGGGCGGCATTACTAGCCGGCTGCCACCCGGTTACTCAACCCTGCACCTTAGAGGCTGCTGCCCTATATACATAGATTCACTGGTAACTTCAATAAGGGAACACTGGTAACTTCAATAAGGGAACACTAGTCACTTTAATAATGTTTAAATAATGATTACATACTGCTTTACTCATCTCATGTATATACTGTATTCTTATTCTACTGTATTTCAGTCAATGCCACTCCAGCATTGCTCAATCTAATATTAAACATTTTCTTAATTACATTATTTTAATATTAGATGTGTGTTTATTGTTGTGAATCCTTTTTAGATACTACTGCACTGTTGGAGGTGCAGTAGGAACACAAGCATTTTGCTACACCCGCAAAAACATCTGCTAAATGTGTGTATGTGAACAATGAAAATGGATTTGTCCCATGCGTGCCTATATTTTACATATTGGTGACCCCGGGAATCGAACCCGCTATCCTGCTGTTGCCAAAGAGCTACCAACTGAACCATACAGAACCACAATACATGACCAGAGTTTCTTAGACATTAATAATGCAAATGAACAAGAGGATAAAGATTCTTGTCTGCGTTTACACAGGCACCCAATTCAGATATATATTTTTCCCACTTATTGGTCTTTTGACCAATCAGATCCACTCTGAAAAATATCTGATGTGAAAAGATCTGATGTGATTGGTCAAAAGAGCAATTAGTGGAAAAAAGTGGGGAAGGGTTATCTAACATGCGAAGTAGTTGCGAAGTAGCTAAAAAAGTAGTAAGTAGTTGCACAGCTGTTCATTCGCTAAAATGCTAAAGTTGTCCGTGATGAGATTTGAACGCACAACCTTTCGGTTGCAAGACGTTCGCGATATACGCCCACCCAACCACCCTACTTTTGTTCTGCCATAAGTAACCTTCTGTTTTATGTAACCATACCAAACGTAACATATCATACTAATTTGATTGTCCCGGATATAAATGTACTTTGTTACGTGTACTCTATGAGACCAGGCTGGCACAGACATAGGCTTCGCCGAGCCGAGATCTGCTAGGAGCAAGCCCATGCATAGTATGCAACAGCCCTTAGGCTGTTTCAAGTTGCAATATGACAAGTAGTAGTCATAGGTCGCGTCCCTAACAGCAGACTCAACACAAAACCCTGTCAGTCAACTGAAGAAAAACAAAAAAAAAGAAGTCGATAATATGGAGAAAGAACAATATTCCCAAACACTACATTTACCGATTCAATTCTGTTCATTGGTAAAGTAGAACACATCAGTAATCCCTTCATAACAGAAAACCAGTCATTGTTCTTTAGACAGGAAGGACTATAGGTGGAGGAAACCCTGGTTTAAAAACAGCCATCTGCTGCTGAACAGTTACACACACTTCCTGGTTATCGATTCTCCACCAGCACAACATGTCAACAAAGAGCTTTTCAAATCATTGCATATATTCAACTGGTCTTGTACCAGCAACGTAATGAAAGAATGCAAAGTAATGGAAACGCATCGGAGTTGTCGTAATAATTAGCCTAGGCCTAATAAAAGGAACACCTTCTATTTCAATTCCATTTTCACTACAATAAAACTTACACTTCCCCTAGCCCCCAGGTTCATGTGTTCGTTGGGTTTAAGGTGAGAAATGATCTGAACATCATCACTGGGCTGATTGACAGGATAAAATGAGGATGAGAGAGAGACAGAGAGAGAGACAGAGAGAGAGACAGAGAGAGACAGAGAGAGAGAGAGAGAGAGGGAGAGAGAGAGACAGAGACAGAGAGAGACAGAGACAGAGACAGAGAGAGACAGAGACAGAGAGAGACAGAGACAGAGAGAGAGAGAGAGAGAGAGACAGAGACAGAGACAGAGACAGAGAGAGACAGAGACACAGAGAGAGAGAGAGAGAGACAGAGAGAGAGAGAGAGAGAGAGAGACATAGAGAGAGACAGAGAGACAGAGAGACAGAGACAGAGAGATGAGGCAATGGGACTCAATGTGAATCTCCATCCATCAAAATATTCATATTAATTATTGATCGGCTCCCTACACATCCCTCTTTCAGAAAAGGGATGAAGAACCACTATTTATAGCTGCTGAGTACCCTGCCTAGAAGTCGTTCCATGTTCTCCCAGACTGGCACCATTACTGCATTCAAATGAGCCTTCTGCATCTTTATCTCCATCTCTCGCACACACACAGAGAGACACACACCGAGACACACACACGATTTCCAGTAATTCATCAGTGGGAGGTAAAAACACAGCCAACGACCACAGTATGCCACCTCTCAGGATGACATACCACTGCCATCAGCAAATCCCTGTTCCTCTCTTCTCCCCACCACTCTCTGTCACTAGCCCTACCACTCTCTGTCACTAGCCCTACCACTCTCTGTCACTAGCCCTACCACTGTGTCCCTCTCTTAGGGAAGGGCAGAGCAGGCTAGTCCACTGCTGTCCTGAGGGAAGTGGACGAGGGTCATACCACCTGAACGTCCCAGTGACCTCTCCAACTACCCCTGTAGGGGCTGTCTGTCCCCCTCACTACAATTCATCTTCAGAGACAGAGAGCAAGAGAGTAAGCAGCAGGAGGGGGACAACAAGAGAGGAAACCCCAGAGACACACAGAGAAAACAGAGGATAACCAGAGACTAGTTTCTCTTCGGTTGCCAGACAGATAGCGCCGAGATCGGCAAGACAGACAGCAACAGGGTTGCCAAGCAGCCAGGGGCCTATCCCTCGGTGCCCAGTAATGTCCACCCTGCAGTCTGCCTCTCAACAGTCCAACAGAGCAGGACCCAGGACTCTACCAAGTCTCAAAGTCTGAGTGACAGATCGGGGAGAGCTACAAATGAGCTGAACAACACAGACAAAGAAGAAGGCAAACAGAACGAGATGCAGACGACTGCTCAGAGTTTGACCCTCAGTGATAACGTGCAGTCATACAGGGTGTAGATGGGGACTTCTCATGAGGTCATTACATTTCATAGCAGGGAAGTTATGAAGTTCTGAACAGACTTCTTCAGTTGAACAAGAAAAAAAACACAAGCTAGATTATATTTTTCCCTCTACATGGAAGATAATTTAACAGAAAAGAGAGTGTGAGAGGAAGAGAGAGTCAGAAATAAAGAACAAGAGACAGAAAGAGAAAGAACAAGAGAGACAGAAAGAAACGGGTGTGAGATCCAGGGGTTCTCCAGGAGTGTGAGAAAGTGTGTGTGTGTGTGTGTGTGTGAGTGTGTGTGAGAGAGAGAGAGAGAAGTGTGGCCTCTTTAATAACCAATCAACACCCTCCTTGTTACCGTGGCATCTGCTGCTCCTCCAATGGCCTCCTGCCTGGGTGTGAGCCCGCCGCAACCTCACCACGCGGCCTACAGCCAATCAAAACGCAGAAACACCACGCGGGAGGTCAAGGACCAAAAGTGTCATTTTTGCAGAATGTCACCGTTCAACCTTTTCTAAAAGTTGTACCATGCGAGCGTTTTGCAGGGTGAATACGCCGGAAGAGCGGAGGTGGGGAGAGGGGGGCGGAGAAAAGAGAAAGATGCATATCTGTGGAGAGAGTAATAATATCACAGCCGTGTTTGAGGGAGGAGGACAGGGAGGAGGGGGAGGTAGGAGGACAGGGAGAAGGGAGGCAGCAGGGAGAGGGGGAGGGTGGAGGGAGGGAGGAGGGGAGAAGGGAGGCAGCAGAGAGAGGGAGAAGGATGGAGGGAGCAGAGGGAGGGAGAAGGGGAGCAGTGAGCAGGGAGGAGGGGGAAAGGGAGGCAGGGAGAAAGGGAGGGAGGAGAAGGAGAAGGGAGGCAGGGAGGAGCAGGGCAGAAGGAGGCAGGGAGGAGAGAGGGAGGCAGGGAGAAAGGGAGGATACAGCCAGGAAGGCAGGGAGCTACGCAGCCAGCTAACTAGCTGGCAGGAGGTGACCTTCTGAGACCTCGGGGTCGCGCTGAGAGAATGTTCTGTGGAATAAGAACAAAAGCTCTGATTCATAATTGGTGCATGGTACGAGTGAAGTTAGGGGGGCATCTGACTCAAACGCCACACTGTTATTACGGCTGTCTGGTTCCTCAGCGCAAGTCTACGGAGGACAGAAAGAGTGCATCAATATCGATCCAATCTAATCACCTCAAGTAGCGCAATTCAGTGTTAACTTCAGTATTACCAGTGAAGGACCATCTGAGGCACATGAATTTTGGTCAAGAATTCATTGGAACAAGACACATTACTTGATGGGACACAACTGTTTCAGTTCCACCGCCTCACACAGAAACAAACAATCCATAAATGGAATCCATGACTGATAAAGGCATTGACTGGTGTTGTGTTTTTGTCACAACAGCAAATCATTCAGCTAATTGCAGCATGAGTGCAGTTGCAAAATTTATATGCTGATCTACTAACTTTATAGCTTTGTTAGCGGTAGCGAGAGGCTGGAGCGAGCGGCAAGGACAGGTAGCATCTGTCCCCACCTACTGCCATTAGTTGGCACCGCTCCGCTAGCAACATCTGCTAGCTTTGGCTGGGCCCTGGAAAACGCATCAATATGGCTTCATGTAGCAGAGCGCTAGCTAGCATGCCAGTCACGCTCTCTGGGAGCTGACGGTAGCTAGCTCAGCTCACTGCCTGCCTGCTTGGCCATGGGCATCCACGGTGCTCTGAGCCAAGAGAACTGAGCAGGGCAGAGAGGGTAGCTCTCTGTAGGCCTGCTGGGGAAAGCAAAGGAATCATCAACAACAACGTCATAGAAAGAATTTGGCCAGGTTTGGCTAACTTCTATAGCTAAGGCTTGACCCAAAAGCTCTGCTTCAATCTGAGCACAAAGTTCTTCTGTTGCATGCCCAAGTAGCCCAACTTTTAATTTACCTGAATGTTGAGCCCTGATGATAACTCTATGGAATCACAAACAACAGTTCTGTCTCCACAGCTGTAATCATTATAAAGAATGGGTTACTGAATCCTTGTAAATAATGGCCTAAGCTAATGACTCTAGGCTAGTCCATGAGCAATCAACAGGATGTCACTATCCTAAAAGCTGTTGATGACATGCTCAGACACGTTTCAGTGTCATGCTCAGTGTTCAATTCAATCTCTACGGGACAAAAATTTTTCAGAGGATATCGCATTCATTCTTACAATGTTCACGTTCATTTGACATGAATTCTTGCATTGTAAGAATGAAACCACTCAACACTGTGGCATTGCTCCCCTAAATGTTATAACCCCAAAATCAACATTGAAGAAAGTACAGCATCCAGAGTTAAAGAGCTGACTGTTTAGCTGATCGAGAAGGCTGTACTGTAGAAGACAGCAGACCAGCACGGTCAGTCACAACAACCCTGTACTGTAGAAGACTGCAGACCAGCGCGGTCAGTCACAACAACCCTGTACTGTAGAAGACTGCAGACCAGCGCGGTCAGTCACAAGGTCAGTCACAACAACCCTGTACTGTAGAAGACTGCAGACCAGCGCGGTCAGTCACAACAACCCTGTACTGTAGAAGACTGGAGACCAGCACGGTCAGTCACAACAACCCTGTACTGTAGAAGACTGCAGACCAGCGCGGTCAGTCACAACAACCCTGTACTGTAGAAGACTGCAGACCAGCGCGGTCAGTCACAACAACCCTGTACTGTAGAAGACTGCAGACCAGCGCGGTCAGTCACAACAACCCTGTACTGTAGAAGACTGCAGACCAGCGCGGTCAGTCACAAGATCAGTCACAACAACCCTGTACTGTAGAAGACTGCAGACCAGCACGGTCAGTCACAACAACCCTGTACTGTAGAAGACTGCAGACCAGCACGGTCAGTCACAACAACCCTGTACTGTAGAAGACTGCTCTCAGACCTCTAATGAAACCCTGATAGCTGTGCTGTACCACTGGGGAGGTGGATGGTGTGAGTTAGACTCATACAGTACAATACAGCACTTGTGAAAAGAGTTTGAAATCCAATCCCATTATTATTTTCACTCATGTATAAATAGGCTACATAGGCTACTCTGTGTACATATTGTAGGCTACTCTGTGTACATATTGTAGGCTACTCTGTGTACATATTGTAGGCTACTCTGTGTACATATTGTAGGCTACTCTGTGTACATATTGTATAAATTGTGTCAGCCGGTGATTGTCAAGCAAATAACTGTCGGTCTCACGATAATTAACTGTTAGTTAACATAAACACATTTAGCATCTCCTGGCTTCCACACACAGCCTACAAGCCACTGGTGCAGACGTCTGGAACATCTACAGTCTAATAAATCCATGTAATATAGCCTACACCTTCACAATACATCCATTATTTATTTTAGACAGGTCTAAAGGAACATAATATGAAGAAAATCTAGTCTATTTCAGATGAACAGATTAGCATACTCTGAGTTGTCCTTATGTTAGGTCCTGATCTGGCCATGCCAAATGGCTGTGGGCAACACTAGTTCATTTAGCAGACAAGATTTGCGTAGAATCCCGTGGCATTATTTTAGAGTATGAAGAATACAATTGAACAAAGCTGAATAAATAGAAGGGATATCTTCTCCAAACGATTTGAGGGAGTGCTCACATGCGGCTATTCTGTGTGGAGGTTAACAAAGAAATAGGTACTCCTATCGGCTTGATTTACAGTTATTAATAAAACTTTAGTTGTTCTACAAACGTTGGGCTTTATGTTTAGATGTTTAATACATTGTAAGGCTGCATGATGAGACTCTAATGATGATTTGAAATAAGTAATGTGTAAGGCATGAGCTCTGCTTTGTAGCGGCTATATACAGGGGGTACAGGTACAGAGTCAATGTGGAGGCTATATACAGGGGGTACCGGTACAGAGTCAATGTGGAGGCTATATACAGGGGGTACCGGTAGAGAGTCAATGTGGAGACTATATACAGGGTATTACGGTACAGAGTCAATGTGGAGGCTATATACAGGGGGTACAGGTACAGAGTCAATGTGGAGGCTATATACAGGGGGTACCGGTACAGAGTCAATGTGGAGGCTATATACAGGGGGTACCGGTACAGAGTCAATGTGGAGGCTATATACAGGGGGTACCGGTACAGAGTCAATGTGGAGGTTATATACAGGGGGTACCGGTAGAGAGTCAATGTGGAGACTATATACAGGGTATTACGGTACAGAGTCAATGTGGAGGCTATATACAGGGGGTACCGGTACAGAGTCAATGTGGAGGCTATATACAGGGGGTACCGGTACAGAGTCAATGTGGAGGCTATATACAGGGGGTACCGGTACAGAGTCAATGTGGAGGCTATATACAGGGGGTACCGGTACAGAGTCAATGTGGAGGTTATATACAGGGGGTACCGGTACAGAGTCAATGTGGAGACTATATACAGGGTATTACGGTACAGAGTCAATGTGGAGGCTATATACAGGGGGTACCGGTACAGAGTCAATGAGAAGGCTATATACAGGAGGTACCGGTACAGAGTCAATGTGGAGGCTATATACAGGGGGTACCGGTACAGAGTCAATGTGGAGGTTATATACAGGGGGTACCGGTACAGAGTCAATGTGGAAGCTATATACAGGGGGTACCGGTACAGAGTCAATGTGGAGGCTATATACAGAGTCAATGTGGAGGCTATATACAGAGTCAATGTGGAGGCTATATACAGAGTCAATGTGGAGGTTATATACAGGGGGTACCGGTACAGAGTCAATGTGGAGGTTATATACAGGGGGTACCGGTACAGAGTCAATGTGGAGGTTATATACAGGGGGTACCGGTACAGAGTCAATGTGGAGGTTATATACAGGGGGTACTGGTACAGAGTCAATGTGGAGACTATATACAGGGTATTACGGTACAGAGTCAATGTGGAGGCTATATACAGGGTATTACGGTACAGAGTCAATGTGGAGGCTATATACAGGTGGTACCGGTACAGAGTCAATGTGGAGGCTATATACAGGGGGTACCGGTACAGAGTCAATGTGGAGGTTATATACAGGGGGTACCGGTACAGAGTCAATGTGGAGGCTATATACAGGTGGTACCGGTACAGAGTCAATGTGGAGGCTATATACAGGGGGTACCGGTACAGAGTCAATGTGGAGGCTATATACAGGGGGTACCGGTACAGAGTCAATGTGGAGGTTATATACAGGGTATTACGGTACAGAGTCAATGTGGAGGCTATATACAGGGGGTACCGGTACAGAGTCAATGTGGAGACTATATACAGAGTCAATGTGGAGGCTATATACAGGGGGTACCGGTACAGAGTCAATGTGGAGGCTATATACAGAGTCAATGTGGAGGTTATATACAGGGGGTACCAGTACAGAGTCAATGTGGAGGCTATATACAGGGGGTACCGGTAAAGAGTCAATGTGGAGACTATATACAGAGTCAATGTGGAGGCTATATACAGGGGCTACCGGTACAGAGTCAATATGGAGGCTATATACAGGGTATTACGGTACAGAGTCAATGTGGAGGCTATATACAGAGTCAATGTGGAGGCTATATACAGAGTCAATGTGGAGGCTATATACAGAGTCAATGTGGAGGGGGTACCGGTACAGAGTCAATGTGGAGGCTATATACAGGGGGTATCGGTACAGAGTCACTGTGGAGGCTATATACAGGGGGTACCGGTACAGAGTCAATGTGGAGGCTATATACAGGGTATTACGGTACAGAGTCAATGTGGAGGCTATATACAGGATATTACGTTACAGAGTCAATGTGGAGGCTATATACAGGGTATTACGGTACAGAGTCAATGTGGAGGCTATATACAGGGTATTACGGTACAGAGTCAATGTGGAGGCTATATACAGGGGGTACCGGTACAGAGTCAATGTGGAGGCTATATACAGGGGGTATCGGTACAGACTCAATGTGGAGGCTATATACAGGGGGTACCGGTACAGAGTCAATGTGGAGGCTGTATACAGGGGGTACCGGTACAGAGTCAATGTGCGGGGGCAACGGTTTGTCTAGGTTATTGAGGTAATATGTACATGTAGGTAGAGTTAAAGTGACTATGCATAGATCATAAACAGAGAGTAGCAGCAGCATAAAAGGGGTCTGGGTAGCCCTTTGAATAGCTGACGAGTAGGCCTAAGGAGCAGCAAAAACAATTTGCCTATGTCAATCTACTATCCACCATGGTACAAAAGTTGACCTATTATATTCTGTAGGAGAAATAAATATTCCAAACATAGATCCCAAATGAATACAACTGTCCCAGACTATCACATCCCACAACCACAAAAAAAAATAAACGTTTTTACGCAATGTGGCTGATGCAACAGATCAGAACGTTGGGCTTAAAAAATGTTGATAAACTATTAGGCTATTTCTTCACATTACAAGTGCAGCACCACGCACACGGCAGTCGTTGTTGGTGCCGATATGGTTTACATTCAGATGCAGGAGCTCTACGTACGTTTGATCTAATATTCTATTTAAGCAATAAGCTGAATGTTCCATTAGCGGGAAAACACCATTATCAAAAGTGACCACAAATGCAATTATGCAATGTAATGCTTTTATTATAAAAAGGTGCATTTTTATGTTGAAAATTATTTTCCCGAAACTTCCCTGAAACTCACACGCTGCCTATGTATGCCAGTTAGGCTCTACACCCCTCGTAAAGCAGATTAATGTGCTTCATTTTAAGAAGTTATTTGGACACTTGAGGTGTGATACTAACCCTATCAAAACAGATAGGCCTATGGCCTCAGCTACATGAGGTGTGATACAGATAGGCCTATGGCCTCAGCTACATGAGGTGTGATACAGATAGGCCTATGGCCTCAGCTACATGAGGTGTGATACAGATAGGCCTATGGGCTAGGCTACATGAGGTGTGATACTAGCCTAATCAAAACAGATAGGCCTATGGCCAAAGCTACATGAGCTGTGATACTAGCCTTATCAAAACAGATAGGCCTATGGGCTAAGCTACATGAGGTGTGATACAGATAGGCCTATGGCCTCAGCTACATGAGGTGTGATACAGATAGGCCTATGGGCTAAGCTACATGAGGTGTGATACAGATAGGCCTATGGGCTAAGCTACATGAGGTGTGATACAGATAGGCCTATGGGCTAAGCTACATGAGGTGTGATACAGATAGGCCTATGGGCTAAGCTACATGAGGTGTGAGACCATGATTTGAAAAAGTGGTGAAAAAAAAAAAGTCATTGTTTCTTATGCTGGGCATCATTCACAGGTGACAGGCTAATATCGTCACCCATCACACTATTCTTGATTTAATCTGGTCTTCACGTACACTAAATAACATATGTGTGAAATTGGTTTTGATTTAAAATGGACCGTTATCATGCACCTGTCTCGAATAAAAATACATGTCATCTATGCACATAAATAGCGAACGGAGGACGCTTTTCCCTGTGGTTAATTTTCATGCCAGCCAGGTAGGCTATACTCCTGTTGTAAATATAAGGTATGTGCTAAATATTTGCAATGTTGGGAAATAAATAGAGTAGGCCTGGCCTAAGCTGAGGGAATCCTTCTCTTTATAAGAAAGAGGCCAATTGTGGTTTCAGGCAACTGCATAGCCTATAGAAATGTTGAGCAACGTGAAGTGTTTGATTTGATTTTCTATTGTATTTGCATTGATGTCAAAGTGGTTAGAGGGACAATAGAGCCCTGAGTACCAGGTCATTAGGACCTGATGGAGGGACAATAGAGCCCTGAGTACCTGGCCGTTAGGACCTGATGGAGGAACAATAGAGCCCTGAGTACCAGGTCATTAGGACCTGATGGAGGGACAATAGAGCCCTGAGTACCAGGTCATTAGGACCTGATGGAGGGACAATAGAGCCCTGAGTACCAGGTCATTAGGACCTGATGGAGGGACAATAGAGCCCTGAGTACCAGGTCATTAGGACCTGATGGAGGGACAATAGAGCCCTGAGTACCAGGTCATTAGGACCTGATGGAGGGACAATAGAGCCCTGAGTACCAGGCCATTAGGACCTGATGGAGGAACAATAGAGCCCTGAGTACCTGGCCGTTAGGACCTGATGGAGGAACAATAGAGCCCTGAGTGCCAGGTCATTAGGACCTAATGGAGGAACAATAGAGCCCTGAGTACCTGGCCGTTAGGACCTGATGGAGGAACAATAGAGCCCTGAGTGCCAGGTCATTAGGACCTGATGGAGGAACAATAGAGCCCTGAGTACCTGGCCGTTAGGACCTGATGGAGGAACAATAGAGCCCTGAGTGCCAGGTCATTAGGACCTGATGGAGGGACAATGGAGCCCTGAGTACCAGGTCATTAGGACCTGATGGAGGGACAATAGAGCCCTGAGTCGCAGGCCATTAGCAAGTGTGGAAGGCTACTAATGACCATCAGCAGCATCAGCACTTGGAGAAGCCTGATTACCGTGGCTAAATGGTTACGTGGAATTTGACTGTCTTCATGACTCATGACTGCCGGTTTGGCGGTAATAACCCTACTCCTGTTTAGACTAGACCAACGGCAACATGTCTAAACAGGAGTAGTGGTTAGGCCCCACCCCCACCCCCACCACACACTCCCACCCTTTTGGCCAAAATGTCAGCTCAATCAATGTGAAACCTGCATCAGATCAAACCCACGGTCCTGAAGTTGGCCGTCTCCTACTCTGGCCTAGTGACGCTGCTATAAATGGAAGGTGCTAAGGGATGGCGTTGACACATGAGCCTACAACAGAGAACAGACACAGTTGTAGGAAGGTGTGAAATATCTAGTCTCCTTAAACAGGCTGGTACCACTGTGATGATATACTGTATCTGACTTCAAAGACTACTTCAGTACAATCGTTGTCCTCTCCCTGCCATAGAAAGAGACCAAGGCAGGGAACTTCCCTGTGTTAACATACATGCAGAGGAGGCAATGGTAGGCAGCAGTGCGAGTAAGTAGCCTACTCTGTCAGGATGTGGTGAGGGTAACCGCTGTTGAGAGAAAACGGTACACACCTCTGCCTACCTATAAACAGCCTCCTGTCAATCTTTAAGGGTAAGGCTATAATATAGGCCAGTGGCGAATATGCACTCACTGGGCCAGGCTCTCAACTAGGGCGCACTCTAAACACCAGCCATTTGAAAGCGCTTTTTCTCTCCCTCGAATTATAAAATGTTTGTTCGTTTTTCATCAAGATATTGAAGATAAACTTAATTTCTGTTCAATCTATATTCCATATTCTAAATCGCTAGTGTCACATCACTTCATTCCCTTAATGTTTATTGTAACATTGTAGAGACATTTCAGTTTCATTTTTGTACAATACATTGTTGCATTTCATGTACCATTTCCTTCCATCTGAGTGGGCAAGATGTTCATTTTACTCACAAGATCATTTTATTTCCCACAAAAGTGTTTGTTTGCTGTTTTGTCCTTGGAGCTCCTCGGTGTCAAATGGTTGTTACCTCTTCAAGTCACGAGCGCATGGGCATTCCACTAGTTCATACATGGGCATTCCACTAGTTAATTAATACATGGGCATTCCACTGGTTAATTAATACATGGTCATTCCACTAGTTCATACATGGGCATTCCACTAGTTAATTAATACATGGGCATTCCACTAGTTAGTTCATACATGGGCATTCCACTAGTTAGTTCATACATGGGCATTCCACTAGTTAATTAATACATGGGCATTCCACTAGTTAATTAATACATGGGCATTCCACTAGTTCATACATGGGCATTCCACTAGTTAATTAATACATGGGCATTCCACTAGTTAATTAATTAATACATGGGCATTCCACTAGTTCATACATGGGCATTCCACTAGTTAATTAATACATGGGCATTCCACTAGTTAATTAATACATGGGCATTCCACTAGTTCATACATGGGCATTCCACTAGTTAATTAATACATGGGCATTCCACTAGTTAATTAATACATGGGCATTCCACTAGTTCATACATGGGCATTCCACTAGTTAATTAATACATGGGCATTCCACTAGTTAATTAATACATGGGCATTCCACTAGTTAATTAATACATGGGCATTCCACTAGTTCATACATGGGCATTCCACTAGTTAATTAATATATGGGCATTCCACTAGTTAATTAATACATGGGCATTCCACTAGTTCATACATGGGCATTCCACTAGTTAATTAATACATGGGCATTCCACTAGTTAATTAATACATGGGCATTCCACTAGTTCATACATGGGCATTCCACTAGTTAACTAATACATGGGCATTCCACTAGTTAATTAATACATGGGCATTCCACTAGTTAATTAATACATGGGCATTCCACTAGTTAATTAATACATGGGCATTCCACTAGTTAATTAATACATGGGCATTCCACTAGTTAATTAATATATGGGCATTCCACTAGTTAATTAATATATGGGCATTCCACTAGTTAATTAATACATGGGCATTCCACTAGTTCATACATGGGCATTCCACTAGTTAATTAATACATGGGCATTCCACTAGTTAATTAATACATGGGCATTCCACTAGTTCATACATGGGCATTCCACTAGTTAATTAATACATGGGCATTCCACTAGTTAATTAATACATGGGCATTCCACTAGTAAATGCATGGCCTTCCTGTCAGGAAGCCAATCATCTACTATAATAAATGAGTTGACTTTGAATTAATGAACGGGTCCTTTCTGAACAGGTTCTGATTATGACTACTATTACACAATATAATTAAAGATTTAGGAATATGCCTTTTACATTGAATACCAGTTATGTGGTTTAATTGTAATTTTGACAGTGGTATGTCCCAGGGAGGAGATAAAAGAATATAGTCCTTAAAAAAAGGTGAAATGCAACCATTTTTAATCTCAATATCAAATCATTTCTGGATAACAATTAAGTACCTTACTGTAAAGTTATTGTTTTCAGAGGGGAAAATTGAAAACTAGCTGTTATGGTCAGAGAGATTTGGAACTCTTTCTTGTCTATTAACTAATTTACCTCCTGGTGATGTCACCAAGCAGGCCAAAACTCCATCGCACCTTTAAACAGGATGACATTTCAAACAGCTCTTTCACAAAAAGGGCATGATCATATTTTTCACAATTTCACAGTATTATTCCAACATAGTGTGGAAATATGTATAAAAACACAGGAAAATCACATTTGACTGCACCAGGACTTTAAGCGCCTGTTTCATGTTTCTTTAAGCAGTTTGATCTTGGTCATTTTGAGGGGCTGAAATGAGGCTGCAACAAGAGTCTTGATGCAATACAGAGGTTTGCTGCACTGAACCATCCCTGTATCCTACATCCTGATGCTCCCTATATCCTGAACCTGCCAGCATGCATCCTGAACCTGCCAGCATCCTGACCAGCCTGCTAACTGAACCAGCCTGCATCCTGAACCTGCCAGCATCCTGACCAGCCTGCTAACTGAACCAGCCTGCATCCTGAACCTGCATGCATCCTGAACCTGCCAGCATCCTGACCAGCCTGCTAACTGAACCAGCCTGCATCCTGAACCTGACAGCATCCTGACCAGCCTGCTAACTGAACCAGCCTGCTAACTGAACCTGCCTGCTGCATCCTGAACCTGCATGCATCCTGAACCTGCCAGCCTCCTGACCAGCCTGCTAACTGAACCAGCCTGCATCCTGAACCTGCCAGCATCCTGACCAGCCTGCTAACTGAACCAGCCTGCATCCTGAACCTGCATGCATCCTGAACCTGCATGCATCCTGAACCTGCATGCATCCTGACCAGCTTGCTAACTGAACCAGCCTGCATCCTGAACCTGCCAGCATCCTGACCAGCCTGCTAACTGAACCTGCCTGCATCCTGAACCTGCCTGCTGCATCCTGAACCTGCATGCATCCTGACCAGCCTGCATCCTGACCAGCCTGCATCCTGACCAGCCTGCTAACTGAACCAGCCTGCATCCTGACCAGCCTGCTAACTGAACCAGCCTGCATCCTGAACTTGCCTGCTGCATCCTGAACCTGCCAGCATCCTGACCAGCCTGCTAACTGAACCAGCCTGCATCCTAAAACATTTCAGCCCTTATAACTGCTACAAGGTTCCTAATTTACCAGGTCCACGAGAAACACCTCAACATATTTAAGGTAGGTGGTTAGTGTGGACGATGAGGAGTACAAAAGTACAGACAGCTTGTTTAATGTAGGGTAGAGGTCGATCAATTGTAAGGGGAAAATGTTAGGCCCACACATAATTCTATTTTTATGTTCGTCATTTTCACAGCTCACACCAAGGCATACATGGCTGTAAATAATAATCCCCACTCAAACCTTCCATGATATAGTTAGCATACTTAAGTGAATCTTCTATCATTATGAACTATGGAAAGGTGAAACTAGAACAAAACGTTGAAAAGTGAAACTAGACTCACTTCTCTATTTAGTCTATTAGTTCAAACATTTCCTTTTATGATAAACTCATCAGAAATCAAATCTACATCCCCAAAAATGTGCTTTGCCATGTGAAGGCTGTGTCCAAGATGCTTTTGGCAGAGTAACGAATGTATGTACTGTAGAGCTACAGGACTGGGAGCTACAGGGCTGGGAGTGTACCTAATGCTACAGGGCTGGGAGCTAAGTAATGCTACATGGCTGGGAGTGTACCTAATGCTACAGGGCTGGGAGCTAAGTAATGCTACATGGCTGGGAGTGTACCTAATGCTACAGGGCTGGGAGCTAAGTAATGCTACATGGCTGGGAGTGTACCTAATGCTACAGGGCTGGGAGCTAAGTAATGCTACATGGCTGGGAGTGTACCTAATGCTACAGGGCTGGGAGCTAAGTAATGCTACATGGCTGGGAGTGTACCTAATGCTACAGGGCTGGGAGTGTACCTAATGCTACAGGGCTGGGAGTGTACCTAATGCTACAGGGCTGGGAGTGTACCTAATGCTACAGGGCTGGGAGCTAAGTAATGCTACATGGCTGGGAGTGTACCTAATGCTACAGGGCTGGGAGTGTACCTAATGCTACAGGGCTGGGAGTGTACCTAATGCTACAGGGCTGGGAGCTAAGTAATGCTACATGGCTGGGAGTGTACCTAATGCTACAGGGCTGGGAGTGTACCTAATGCTACAGGGCTGGGAGTGTACCTAATGCTACAGGGCTGGGAGTGTACCTAATGCTACAGGGCTGAGAGTGTACCTAATGCTACAGGACTGGTAGCTACAGGGCTGGGAGTGTACCTAATGCTACAGGACTGGGAGTGTACCTAATGCTATAGGACTGGGAGCTACAGGGCTGGGAGTGTACCTAATGCTACATGGCTGGGAGTGTACCTAATGCTACATGGCTGGGAGTGTACCTAATGCTACAGGGCTGGGAGTGTACCTAATGCTACAGGGCTGGGAGTGTACCTAATGCTACAGGGCTGGGAGTGTACCTAATGCTACAGGGCTGGGAGTGTACCTAATGCAACAGGGCTGGGAGTGTACCTAATGCTACAGGGCTGGGAGTGTACCTAATGCCACAGGGCTGGGAGTGTACCTAATGCCACAGGGCTGGGAGTGTATCTAATGCCACAGGACTGGGAGCTACAGGACTGGGAGTGTACCCAATGCTACAGGGCTGGGAGCTACAGGACTGGGAGTGTACCTAATGCTACAGGACTGGGAGTGTACCTAATGCTACAGGACTGGGAGCTACCTAATGCTACAGGACTGGGAGCTACCTAATGCTACAGGACTGGGAGCTACCTAATGCTACAGGACTGGGAGTGTACCTAATGCCACAGGACTGGGAGTGTACCTAATGCCACAGGACTGGGAGCTACCTAATGCTACAGGACTGGGAGCTACCTAATGCTACAGGACTGAGAGTTACCTAATGCTACAGGACTGGGAGCTACAGGACTGGGAGCTACCTAATGCTACAGGACTGGGAGCTACCTAATGCTACAGGACTGGGAGCTACCTACTGCTTGTACTGTAGAGCAACAGGGCTGGGTTGTGGTGAGTGATAGAGGAGGTTTCACACAGCTCGGCCAAAGCCTGTCCAATATGACTCAGAAAGAACACGATCTGATACCACACACACCCCCCCTGCATCCTCCCACCGACACACACACACACACACAACAAGACAAACATCATCAGGAACCGAGTCAACAGCACACAGTGGAGCTTAGCATTACCATAGGAATGTAGTAAATCTATTCAGGCCTACTGTAAGTACACGTCACAAGTTCCCACACGATCCATCAATCTGAATTACATCTTAACACAAGACAATCTACCCTATTTCATTCTTAACCAGCAGCGTGTAAGAAACATATCACTCCACACACCCCATAGACTAGAACCCAGGCCAATTTTAAAGGAAAAGGGAAATGCATAAAAATTGCACGCAGTGGTTGATTCCCTGTTTCGATATCTGAAACCCATTTCTCTAAAACAATCTGTCAAAAACCACAAGATTCAATTTGCAACAAATAATGATATCTCTGGGTCTCCTGTGAGCATAACAACCTCTCCCAATGGCCATCCATCCACGTCATAACCCACTTCCTGCACCCGACAGCTATCCTGTCCAATAAGGACAGTATTCGGTTGTAGCAGTACACTTATCCAATGAGGTACCGGCATGTGGTTGTTCCATGGGAGCTGAGGGCACTGTAATGAAGCAGTGAGCTCCTGAGAGCCTAGCTCCGGATATGAGTCTGACCCTGGATCAATGAGAGGGAAGCCAGTTATTACACTACAGGCCCAAGGTTTATGAGTTTCGTTTTAAATCTAATATCAGTGTTACGTCCAAGGATCATTTCCCCCTCCTTATTCTGGTCAGTTCAGCAGCTGCACTATTGACTCATCCACATAACACCTATTTAATTCACGTCAGGACTGAGGGGAAAAACGACAAAGCTGGCGTGATATATACAACAACACTTTTTACATGATATTTGACTTAAAGGGTGGACATTGGATATCAATGTGAAATATAGGTTGTTGTGTTTCCCATAGGCTACTGCACTGGAAATGTGGAACCTGTCTTCGGTGGCCGGGAATCATTTCCTGGGTTGTTCTAAGCACGTTGCGTTCTACTGGTGAAATGTTTCGCCATCACATATAGCTGGACAGCTGATGCTGGCTGGTCATGTCCTGAACTCAGCGTTTCCCCCCCCAAAACTCTCCCTGTTGGGAGTTGCTGCTGGACCGTGGATTGTTGTAAAAATACAAATAAAATGGTGGTTTGATCTATTTGGTGAGTAACAAGAACCTGAAAAAGGGTGAATCTGGATCCAATTGTTTATGTTCCCAACTTCATGTGATTTATTTAACATTCCAACCTTTTACATTTTTGACATGCGTTTTTCAGGATTTTTGTTGTTGTTATTCTGTCTCTCACTGTTTAAATAAACCTACCATTAAAATTATAGACTGATCATTTCTTTGTCAGCGGGAAAACGTACAAAATCAGCAGGGGATCTAATACTTTTTCCCCTCACTGTATATCCTGTTATACTGGTGGAACATCCCTGTAGTCAAGGGCTAAGCCTAACCACAGATGTACCATAATCACCACCTCCACTGTAGCCTACTTTACCAACGTGGACATGCTGACTCATGGCCTGTCTGGTGAGCATGGAAATTATGTTTACATCTCACCAATGTCCGATGTCTGCAGTCTCTAAGACTTTGGTAGTATAGGACCTACATTGACATGTTATGCACAGTGTTTTATAAAGGCAACATTTTATACGATGTCTTGATAGTACATTGTTTCACTGTGTAAGATACACTAACCAGGCCAAGCAACTGACAGGATATTCAGATCTGTCTATTGCTCTCTCCATCCAGGGGTAACCTACTAAGGATGTGTTGTTTATCACATCGACATGCTCATGTTATGTTTACCCACCTTCATTTTCAGATGTTGGGCATGCAACCTGTAGTACCAAATCAAACGTCCTCTCGGGAAACTCGCTGTAATAAAGGAGAGAGATGATGACTTTAGCTGGGAGCAAAAATAAACATCTGTGCACAAACATAATTTATGGTATGCAACAATTGCAAACTAGATACATCAACAGCATATTATGCAACATAGTTTGACACATTGTTATAAATAGTGATGAAGCAACTCATATTTGGCGGAATCATCGGTCAAGCTCGGTCTATGTGCTGGCCAGACAACTCAATTCTCGCGTGATTCATTTGATGGTCGAGAAATAAATTGGTTAAAGCTGCTGTTACTGCTGACAATTCAGCAAACATTCTGGAGGGAAATGTCTTGTACCTAAAAGTCTATATTGACACCATATTATATTGTTTACTTTAGAACCGTTAAATACTAAAATATAGGAGGTCCTAGGCTAGCAGGCTAATTAATTTAGCGAACTTAATTAAAATTATTTTAGCAACTTGACAGCATTACACTGATCCAAATGCTAACTCAGCATGCCAGACCACCAGCTAAATAAATTACAATTCACACTTTTAATAACGGTCCATAAAACATTGGTATGTATTGTCTAGAAGTAAACAAACTCGTGTCTTACTTTATTCTGCTGTCCATCGTTCACAACATCGCGACAGCTCGCGCCACCGGCTTTGCTGTTCCAGACCAAGCTTGCGTTCCGAAGCAACGAAGAGGTCCGTAACTAGTTCAACCTTTCAGCCTGTTACCTACCGCTGACACCACATGCTTCAAAGATTTATTCTAGCTAGTAGCGATGTTTCTTCCTTGTTTCTGATCTGTACAGTTGGCTGTTTCAGTTCCACGGTATTTCCACAACAAACAGCACCAGGAAGTGGCTGTGAAAGATTTAGTGACGTCAGCTAATTTGATAAACATCTTGGAGTGTCCCCTCCTCCCCCTAAATCCTCAGAACAGCAGTGATTTCATGTCCCCCTCCTTGATTTGAGCTGATGGCGTTATCATGTTGTTCTATAGTAAATGCTTAGTAATTGAGTTTATTATTTTTTTATTTCATTTTTTTTATTACACATGGGCAATAGGGACTGCTCCTTCACAAGTAAGAGTAGTGATGGCTATAGGGAGTGGCAAATGGCATAGAAGTGGCAAATGCACCCTCGGTTGTTCTTTTTTTACATTATTCATCTTCACTTACCTGTCAGGATCTGACGTCATTGACAACAACAACAACAAACATGACCAGAGCTTTTTGATTGTTGTAAAGCAGAGGATATTAATGTGGGCATATATTTGGGCCTTATGCATGCATTCCACATTTGCTGCATTAAATAGGCTAAAATTCGCACACAACTCTTAGCAGTCCAGCCTATGATGCAGAGTCATCGAGCCCCTGTGTTAGCCTATATGTGTCCCGGGGTAAATTGAAACCAGTGGCTGTGCCTGCCTGTGTGTGTGTGTGATGTGTGTCTCTCCTAGCCCTCCTGAGAGTAGACCTGGCTGGGAGCCAGTTTCCTGCAGGCAGACTGAAGGTAATTAAGTGGCAGCAGACTGGGACATGCTGTTGCAGATTTCTCCTATGAAATGATAATGGCAGGGTCCTGCTGGTGCTGTCTCACCATTCACAAAAGCATTACCTACGCACAATACGCACCGGGCTGGAGTCAGGAGGGAATAGCCTACTGTGGATTAAATACACCACTTTATGTGGTTCAACGTTTATTTTATTTCTGTGTGTGTGTGTGTGTGTGTGTCTGTGTGTGTGTGTGTGTGTGTGTATGTGTGTGTCACAGAGATGGTTTGGTGAACCCTGTTCAAATGATGATGAGTGACCTTGCATGAGACCTGAAGATCAGGCTTTCAGCTCGTCACGCGAACACCGTCCACTGGCAAGCAGCAGACGACTGAAAGTCAGTCAATCACATAGGTTCAGTGTATTCTATTTCAATGCACAGTTAAAGCCTACACAGTGCAATGGCAGTTTCCCATTAACAATGATTAAATAGCTCTCTATTAGGATAAACCGTCACATTAACGGTGGTTCTAAGTGTTTACAGTAACAGTTCTGTCTAAAGGAAATTGACAAAATTCCACATGACTATTTGGGCTCCCGAGTGGCGCAGCAGTCTGAGGCACTGCATCTTAGTGCAAGAGGTGTCACTGCAGTCCCTGGTTCAAATCTGGGCCGTGATTGGGAGTTCCATAGGGCGGTGCATAAATGGCCCAGGGTTTGGCCGGTGTAGGCCGTCATTGTAAAGAAGAATATGTTCTTAACTGACTTGCCTAGATAAATAAAGGTTAGGTTAAAACACACAAAAAATAGCATAAATGTTGGAATCAGGATCAAAATTAATAACACTAGAAAAAGAAACTCACATATCCATTTACAGGTAATGTTGTGATTCAAGAAACAATCAAATACATCTTCCATACTGTATATTTCTAATTAGAACATGAAACGCAGGCAATGGATGACTGTAATAAATATGGTAGAAAATAAAATACAAATCATCCTCCCAATGTTGACATGAAACCATTTCAGTGAAGTACTCACATCCTCTGCACTTTCCGACCACATACAACCTTAATTTTTAATACACATGTAGTGTTATTATCGCTTTGAGGATGACACAGTGCCACCGACGCGGCCCGCTACCAAGGACTGTGGGCTCTCCTTCTCTGTGGCCGACGTGAGTAAGACATTTAAGCGTGTTAACCCTCGCGAGGCTGCCGGGCCAAGGCGGCATCCCTGGACACGTCCTCAGTGCATGCGCAGACCAGCTGGCTTGGAGTGTTTGCAGATGAGGCAATCGCCATCACCCTGCACACTGCCCTATCCCATCTGGACAAGAGGAATACCTATGTAAGAATGCTGTTCATTGACTATAGCTCACCATTCAACACCATAATACCCTCCAAGCTCATCATTAAGCTCGGGGCCCTGGGTCTAAACCGCGCCCTGTGCAACTGGGTCCTGGACTTCCTGAAGGGCCGCCCCCAGGTGGTGAAGGTAGGAAACAACACCTCCACTTTGCTGATCCTCAACACAGGGGCCCCACAAGGGTGCGTGCTCAGCCCCCTCCTGTACTCCCTGTTCACCCATGACTGCGTGGCCATGCACGCCTCCAACTCAATCATCAAGTTTGCAGACAACACAACATTAGTAGGCCTGATTACCAACAATGATGAGACAGTCTACAGGGAGGAAGTGAGGAGTCTGGGAGAGTGGTGCCAGAAAAATAACTTCTCACTCAACGTCAACTAAAAAAAGCAGCTGATCGTGGACTTCAGGAATCAGGAATCAGCAGATGGAGCACCCCCTAAAACCCTCACAAACTTTTACAGATGCACAATTGAGAGCATCCTGTCGGGCTGTATCACCGCCTAGTACGGAAACTGCACCACCCGCAACCGCAGGGCTCTCCAGAGGGTGATGCAGTCTGCCCAACGCATCACTGGGGGCAAACTACCTGCCCTCCAGGACACCTACACCACCCGATGTCACAGGAAGGACAAAACGTTTGTCAAGGACATCAACCACCCGAGCCATGGCCTGTTCACCCCGCTATCATCCAGAAGGCGAGGTCAGTACAGATGCATCAAAGCAGGGACAGAGCGACTGAAAAACAGCTTCTGGGGCCTCCCGGGTGGCGCAGTGGTTAAGGGGGTCGGAGGACGCATCACTTTCAACCTTAGTCTCTCCCGAGCCCGCACGGGAGTTTTAGCGATGAGACAAGATAATAGCTACTAAAACAATTGGATACCACGAAATTGGGGAGAAAAAGGGGTCAAATTCAACAACAAAAAAGCACAAAGAAACCCAGCTTCTATCTCAAGGCCATCAAACTGTTAAATAGCGATCACTAGCAGGCAACCCTGCATCTTAGAGGCTGCTGCCTCTAGACTTGGAATCACTGGCCACTTTAATAAGGGAATCACTGGCCACTTTAATAAGGGAATCACTGGCCACTTTAATAAGGGAACAATGGCCACTTTAATAAGGGAATCACTGGCCACTTTAATAAGGGAATCACTGGCCACTTTAATAAGGGAACACTGGCCACTTTAATAAGGGAATCACTGGCCACTTTAATAAGGGAACACTAGCCACTTTAATAATGTTTAAATAATGTTTACATACTGCTTTACTCATCTCATATATATATACTGTATTCTATTCTACTGTATTTTAGTTGATGCTTTACTCATCTCATATGTATATACTGTATTCTATTCTACTGTATTTTAGTTGATGCTTTACTCATCTCATATGTATATACTGTATTCTATTCTACTGTATTTTAGTTGATGCTTTACTCATCTCATATGTATATACTGCATTCTATTCTACTGTATTTTAGTTGATGCTTTACTCATCTCATATGTATATACTGTATTCTATTCTACTGTATTTTAGTTGATGCTTTACTCATCTCATATGTATATACTGTATTCTATTCTACTGTATTTTAGTTGATGCTTTACTCATCTCATATGTATATACTGCATTCTATTCTACTGTATTTTAGTTGATGCTTTACTCATCTCATATGTATATACTGTATTCTATTCTACTGTATTTTAGTTGATGCTTTACTCATCTCATATGTATATACTGTATTCTATTCTACTGTATTTTAGTTGATACCACTCCAATATTGCCCGATCTAATATTTATATATTTCTTAATTCCATTCTTTTAGATTTACTGGTTTTGAATCAAATCAAATATTTATTGGTCATACGCATATTTAGCAGATGTTATTGCAGGTGTAGCGAAATGCTTGTGTTCTCTAGCTCCAACAGTGCAGTAGTATCTAAAAACAAATCTACTACTGCACTGTTGGAGCTAGGAACACAAGCCTTTTGCTACACCTGCTATAACATCTGCTAAATATGTGCATGTGACCAATAAATATTTGATTCGATTTGATTTGATTCAGTCTGGGGCAAAATTAACCAACCACTGTCACTCAAAACCAGTTGTCACATTACATTAGCTGGATATACAGTAGACAGACAGCATACAACCATGGCTTAAAGCAGTACATAACCTTGAAAGGACCAATAATTGTCCACTCATCAACTTCATGTTTTAAATGTGTTAGTGCAGAATGCATGTATGCTACAGTAAGACTGGCTGTCTTGCTGGTTTCTATATGCCGGTCTCAAGTTTTTTTGAAATGCTTGATTTTGTGAGAAATAATATAGGGCCTGGAACAATCTTTATGGAGAATTCCAGTTTGCTACAACAGCTTTTATTCCCATGTTAAATTTCAATCAATCTTAGAGCAATACAACTTCAATACGATAGGGGCGCAGTGAAGCTAGGACTGCTGCATAGTCACATGCCAAGAGGCGACAAGGAAAGAGGAAACTTATGATACAATTTATCGATTATAGACTTTTTTTTGTTACATTCTAGCCACCACGTTTGCTGTAGGTTGTAACTGTTTTATCATTGTTTTTTTTGTGTAATAAGCGTGTGCTTGCATTTTGGATGGCAACATTGTCGTATGATATTACCACTGCAACATAGCCTTGTTGTAGATAGGCTAAGTCGTTATAAACTCGAAAGTCGAAGAAGGAAACATCATAAATGTCAGTAGCCTATTTTCTTTAGTAATATTATGTTGTTTTGCCAATGTTTTCCGCGTGAAACATTACTCTGCGGGTTGATCTTGCAACGTGCTAAACGAGCAGTTAAAATCATGTCAACTCAGGACGCCTCACGACACGATTTTAACCAGAAGCGATTGATAGCCAACAATAGCGGATCATTACAGATTCATACAACTGAAGCAGACCGGGAAGACTCGGATACCGGTGTCAAGACGAGCAACGACATGCAAGAAACAAACAGAAAAACAGAAAAACAGGTCACAGAGGACGAACTTGCCATACATAAATTACACAGAGAAGCATGTGAGGTAAGCTTCAGACATCTTGCTGACGTTACACTCATGAGCCCGTACTTTGTCACCACAGTGACTGACTGGCCTGGCCGCCTACCTCATGTCCCCTAGTTGTAAAAAAGCTTCATGTCCCATGTCCCACAAGGATAGGAATCAGAGGGTGTTGGCTCTACTGCTGTCATTGACACAAAACTGGGTCACTCCTTTTCCTACTCGGGCAACAAACAGTTAAATATAATACAATACTTTATGTAAGCAGTATCTCACTATATAACATGTTAGGTTACGTTTTTTGTTTGATTATATTTTGTTTTTACTTATAAAATATATTTATACAAAATATGACATTGTTATATGCTGTAATAATGTTAACACTGACGGCAGTGACAAATCAAATTTATTTAAAAAGCCCTTCTTACATCAGTGATATCTCAAAGTGCTGTACAGAAACCCAGCCTAAAACCCCAAACAGCAAGCAATGCAGGTGTAGAAGACAAGATGGGCAATAGCTAGACAGGACCAGAGAGGGGTCAACTTTTAGAATTTTGAAATGTGTTCTAATTCTGGACATTCGGTTACATTGCATTGTTTACATATTCCCCATGTAATGTTAATGGGGAGCTAACATGGCTGCCATAGAATGTTGTAGTGTCATGGAAATGCATCATAATGCAGAAACCTTGTTGAGCTACCTATATAAATACATGGCTCTGGACAGGATATGTAAGTGTGTGCACTGTTCTACCACCCAAGGTGTCTTCACTTCACCAAACGCTTATAACATTCTTATAGACCTAGTTTTCTAAACATTGCCTTATAATGAGTGAGTGTCAAGCTGGCCGGCGATGTTTACCACCAAACCATTGACAGACGCAGACCTCTCTCTATCCTTAACCCACTCCCAGCCCACTCCACGTCAGCAGCAGTAGGTGTCACTCCCCAATGTCAGCGGGCTTCCCAGTTGTAAAATATTTATCATGGCTCCTGAGTCTGGCCGGAGTAAAGCATGTTGGGCGAGAGAGACTTGAGCGTGGCAGGGCCAGGGCCTCGGTGGGAAAAGCACAATGCAGGGAGAGCAATGGCAGTGCCAGTTCCTCTCTGGGGCCGTGCGATGCCATGTGAGATGACAGGCGGTGTCACCAGAGAGCCCCAGGCCTTTCTCCCATCGTGGCCTGCCTGCCTGGCTGGCTGGCTGGCTGGCTGGCTGGCTGCATGGCTGCCTGTCAAAGTTGAAACTAGTGGGCTCTGCTTTTTGAAACAGACTGAGAGGTGATGTTTTGGAACTTCACATTAGAATGAAGGGGTTAGTGTGTTTCTCGTGTACAGTAAGGTGTGGATTGATATAACACAAACTACAGGGGTAGGACATGTCACCGTTTATTAAACACAAACTACATGGGTAGGACATGTCACCGTTTATTAAACACAAACTACAGGGGTAGGACATGTCACCGTTTATTAAACACAAACTACAGGGGTAGGACATGTCACCGTTTATTAAACACAAACTACAGGGGTAGGACATGTCACTGTTTATTAAACAACATGGGTAGGACATGTCACTGTTTATTAAACAACATGGGTAGGACATGTCACCGTTTATTAAACCCAAACTACAGGGGTAGGACATGTCACCGTTTATTAAACAACATGGGTAGGACATGTCACCGTTTATTAAACCCAAACTACAGGGGTAGGACATGTCACCGTTTATTAAACCCAAACTACAGGGGTAGGACATGTCACTGTTTATTAAACCCAAACTACATGGGTAGGACATGTCACTGTTTATTAAACCCAAACTACAGGGGTAGGACATGTCACTGTTTATTAAACCCCTATCTAATCCCCTTGTCAAGCTCTTCATTGAAATGTGCTTAGTTGTGTGTGTCCACTGTACTATCTCAGGCAAGAGTGTTCCTCATCAGCTCAGCTGTGTGTGTAAGCGCCTGGTCGTGTTCCTGGCACGGTGTGCCCTCTGTGTGCCGTGCTACCTGGTAGCTACCAGCAGTGAAAAAACACAACATCACAAGATCCAGACTGCTTTTTACATCTGTTTCCACGCTAAGGGTCGCGTCTTCGCTCCTCTCTGACCTAACGCAATCTGTTTGTGTGTGTTTTGCAGGCTAAGAGGCAGATGTACATGGACCCAGGCAGCGGCTACAAGGTGTTCACAGAGTTTGCCCACCGCCAGAGAGGAAAGTGCTGCGGCAACGCCTGTAGACATGTGAGTTCTGGCTTCATGGTCTTGACACACACACACACACACACACACACACACACACACACACACAGCCCTGCTGTTACAGTCAAACTCAAGCCTGACCCCTCACCCCTGACCCCTCAACCCAAACCTCTGTCTCCTCTTTGTGTAGTTCAAATAACTCATTTCATTTTTTTTGTTCATTCTTCCCACAGTGTCCATTTGGCCAAGTCAATGTGAAAGACCCAGCCAACAAGAAACATTTTAACTCTATGTATTATGTATAATACAACAAACACACTCTGGTTCAGTGTACAAGGCATGATATAGTCTGTGTACTGTGTTGTTATTTTGGACTGTTTCAATGGTGTGTGTTTTTCTTCCAGCACCATGCTAAATGATGAAATTTAGAGTGGTGTGTGTGCAATCCTCTCCTGCTATGAATTCTCTGTGTGATTTTAGTCTCTACAGTAGGACACTGGAAAGGGGCTAGGTCTCTGGAGTCTAAATTTGGTTTCGGTTTTTGAATTTTACCCTGTCAATTCTTTTTTTTAAATAATTTTTCCTCAAAGATACAATGAAAATATATTTATTTTTTTAACCTTGATTGATGATGACTTGACAGGTATTATTGTTATTTGATTGGCTGTCTGAGATGGTGATGTTACTATATAGATTTTCAGAGGGAGTGTATGAGATGAACATCCATCTCTCTACTGTCCCTTTATCCTCCAAATGTACACATATGCACATTTTTTGATACATTTAAAACACAAAACATGTGAGTTGTCTGCCTCCAACGGAAAGGGATGTGCAATTTAGATAGTCACCAGGTCAAGGTTCATCTCTCAGCCCGGCTCGCTGGTTGAACGTCAGCTGATGGAGTCAACCTGTTCACATACAAACAGTGGACATCAACAGGCTCGCTCCCTGCTGTATTTCCCAAGGAGCCTTCTGGCAACGCAGGGCTTCTCCATGTCTCCCTGCAGCTGCTCCCCCGACACACAGCCCTAATGAACGCTGGGGCTCTCACTAGCCCTGCAACACTGGGTGGCAGACCACCCCGCACCAACACACACACACAGGCATGGGGACACACGGGCACGCATGCATGCATGCATGCACACACAAATACACAGACGTGGACACAAAAATACACAGACTTAGACAGACACACAAAATGGCAATGAAGGTCGCCTCTAAAATCAGACTAGATATTGTACAAGACACTGCAAAGAATAGTCCTAAAGCCAGACCGAGCTGAGGATAACCTTCCATCAGTGTGTGTTAAACCAGAGCAGTTTTAATCTGTGTGACTTGTCACTAGGCACAGAAGTCAATTCAATGTCTATTCTACGTTGGTTCAACGTCATTTCCATAAAATGACTTGGAAACCATGTTGATTCAACCAGTATGTGCCCCCAGTGGGTTGTGGGTAGGGGCACTGGCTCCAAACCTGCCACACACTCTCCTGTATCCATTAGATCGGGCAAACGGTGTCAGGATGAGTGAGTGTGTCTGCCGCGGAACGCTTTCGCAGCCGTCTACTGGCCCGGACAGGTGGGTCCCAAAGGCAAAGAGCTTAGTGATCAGGAGCAAACCCCAGCGAGCGGCTACAAGGAAATTCATGATCCCAACAGTGCTGAGCAGGACAGGTTCACCGCGACGCGTCGTCAGCCTGGATGAGAGGCAAATTTATTTGGGCGACGGTTGTGAAGCGAGGCAGCAGAGCGTAGCGGCAACAACACTTCGTTCGCCATTCCGGGTAGAAGGTGTCACAGTCATCAAGTACCTGGGCCCGCCTGCCTGCCTGCCTGCCGCAGGTCTGGGAGTTTTGCCTAGGGACTTGTCTGTCACATTACGCTAGATGCATTGCCATTCCAGGGCCTGTGCGCTCCTGCAGCCTGACCATGAAATAGGCCAACTTTCATGTCTGCCTCATCTCTCTCTGTCGCCTCACTCCACTGATGACACAGTTGGAAAGGTATTTTTTCTTCTGTGCTACTGAGACACAGCAGCACAGCTCTCAGTCAGTCCCTCCGCAGCGCTAGCTAGACATATATCTGGGGAACTCATGGTAGCCAGAAGCAGGAAACTGGAAATGTCCCCCGCTCTCTCCAGGCTTGTCATGTTGTCAGGCCCTTTTCATGACATACAGGGCTATATTCTATTCTGGATTTTCTATTTCTCTACCTTTGATATTGAATACTGCCTCGTTGAGGGAAAGCATTTCCCTCTACTGTTTATAACTGTTGTAGCCTGTGCATGTGACAAATAACCTTTGTTTTGATATATTTGAGCGTTCTGGAATTCTTCAGATTATCTCAGGGAATGCTTTCAATATTTTAACCTGTATTTAATGTTATTGTCATGTGCAATAATTATTAGTATTGCATGTATGTGTAAACATAGAAAAGAGTGTGATTGAACTATTTTGTAATTGAATAAATTATTGCTTTATTTAAGTAGTATCAATAGTTATGTGGTGTCAAGCGTGATCCAAATTGACTGTGGTTTATTTATGCTGAATTTATATCCATGATATATATTTATGCTGAATTTATATCCATGAAATATATAAATAATTTAAATCAGACTGTACAGTGTTTCTGGTTAAATCAGACTGTACTGTGTTTCTGGTTAAATCAGACTGTACTGTGTTTCTGGTTAAATCAGACTGTACTGTGTTTCTGGTTAAATCAGACTGTACTGTGTTTCTGGTTAAATCAGAATGTACTGTGTTTCTGGTTAAATCAGCCTGTACAGTGTTTCTGGTTAAATCAGCATGTACTGTGTTTCTGGTTAAATCAGACTGTACTGTGTTTCTGGTTAAATCAGACTGTACTGTGTTTCTGGTTAAATCAACCTGTACTGTGTTTCTGGTTAAATCAGACTGTACTGTGTTTCTGGTTAAATCAGACTGTACTGTGTTTCTGGTTAAATCAGACTGTACTGTGTTTCTGGTTAAATCAGACTGTACTGTGTTTCTGGTTAAATCAGCATGTACTGTGTTTCTGGTTAAATCAGACTGTACTGTGTTTCTGGTTAAATCAGAATGTACTGTGTTTCTGGTTAAATCAGACTGTACTGTGTTTCTGGTTAAATCAGACTGTACTGTGTTTCTGGTTAAATCAGACTGTACTGTGTTTCTGGTTAAATCAGACTGTACTGTGTTTCTGGTTAAATCAGACTGTACTGTGTTTCTGGTTAAATCAGACTGTACTGTGTTTCTGGTTAAATCAGACTGTACTGTGTTTCTGGTTAAATCAGACTGTACTGTGTTTCTGGTTAAATCAGACTGTACTGTGTTTCTGGGCTTTTCTTTGTTGGGATATTTCATCTCAGACAAAATAAAATGCAATGAAGCCCCATTCCACTGTCTGCTATTGTCTTGGCAGAGCTATAGTACATCCATTCCACTGTCTGCTATTGTCTTGGCAGAGCTATAGCACATCCATTCCACTGTCTGCTATTGTCTTGGCAGAGCTATAGCACATCCATTCCACTGTCTGCTATTGTCTTGGCAGAGCTATAGCACATCCATTCCACTGTCTGCTATTGTCTTGGCAGAGCTATAGCACATCCATTCCACTGTCTGCTATTGTCTTGGCAGAGCTATAGCACATCCATTCCACTGTGTCTGCTATTGTCTTGGCAGAGCTATAGCACATCCATTCCACTGTCTGCTATTGTCTTGGCAGAGCTATAGCACATCCATTCCACTGTGTCTGCTATTGTCTTGGCAGAGCTATAGCACATCCATTCTACTGTCTGCTATTGTCTTGGCAGAGCTATAGCACATCCATTCCACTGTGTCTGCTATTGTCTTGGCAGAGCTATAGCACATCCATTCCACTGTGTCTGCTATTGTCTTGGCAGAGCTATAGCACATCCATTCCACTGTGTCTGCTATTATCTTGGCAGAGCTATAGCACATCCATTCCACTGTGTCTGCTATTGTCTTGGCAGAGCTATAGCACATCCATTCCACTGTGTCTGCTATTGTCTTGGCAGAGCTATAGCACATCCATTCCACTGTGTCTGCTATTGTCTTGGCAGAGCTATAGCACATCCATTCTACTGTGTCTGCTATTGTCTTGGCAGAGCTATAGCACATCCATTCTACTGTCTGCTATTGTCTTGGCAGAGCTATAGCACATCCATTCCACTGTGTCTGCTATTGTCTTGGCAGAGCTATAGCACATCCATTCCACTGTGTCTGCTATTGTCTTGGCAGAGCTATAGCACATCCATTCCACTGTGTCTGCTATTGTCTTGGCAGAGCTATAGCACATCCATTCCACTGTGTCTGCTATTGTCTTGGCAGAGCTATAGCACATCCATTCTACTGTGTCTGCTATTGTCTTGGCAGAGCTATAGCACATCCATTCTACTGTGTCTGCTATTGTCTTGGCAGAGCTATAGCACATCCATTCCACTGTGTCTGCTATTGTCTTGGCAGAGCTATAGCACATCCATTCTACTGTGTCTGCTATTGTCTTGGCAGAGCTATAGCACATCCATTCTACTGTGTCTGCTATTGTCTTGGCAGAGCTATAGCACATCCATTCCACTGTGTCTGCTATTGTCTTGGCAGAGCTATAGCACATCCATTCCACTGTGTCTGCTATTGTCTTGGCAGAGCTATAGCACATCCATTCCACTGTCTGATATTGTCTTGGCAGAGCTATAGCACATCCATTCCACTGTGTCTGCTATTGTCTTGGCAGAGCTATAGCACATCCATTCTACTGTGTCTGCTATTGTCTTGGCAGAGCTATAGCACATCCATTCTACTGTGTCTGCTATTGTCTTGGCAGAGCTATAGCACATCCATTCTACTGTGTCTGCTATTGTCTTGGCAGAGCTATAGCACATCCATTCCACTGTGTCTGCTATTGTCTTGGCAGAGCTATAGCACATCCATTCCACTGTCTGCTATTGTCTTGGCAGAGCTATAGCACATCCATTCCACTGTGTCTGCTATTGTCTTGGCAGAGCTATAGCACATCCATTCCACTGTGTCTGCTATTGTCTTGGCAGAGCTATATCACATCCATTCTACTGTGTCTGCTATTGTCTTGGCAGAGCTATAGCACATCAATTCCACTGTCTGCTATTGTCTTGGCAGAGCTATAGCACATCCATTCCACTGTGTCTGCTATTGTCTTGGCAGAGCTATAGCACATCCATTCCACTGTGTCTGCTATTATCTTGGCAGAGCTATAGCACATCCATTCCACTGTGTCTGCTATTGTCTTGGCAGAGCTATAGTACATCCATTCTACTGTCTGATATTGTCTTGGCAGAGCTATAGCACATCCATTCCACTGTGTCTGCTATTGTCTTGGCAGAGCTATAGCACATCCATTCTACTGTGTCTGCTATTGTCTTGGCAGAGCTATAGCACATCCATTCTACTGTGTCTGCTATTGTCTTGGCAGAGCTATAGCACATCCATTCCACTGTGTCTGCTATTGTCTTGGCAGAGCTATAGCACATCCATTCCACTGTGTCTGCTATTGTCTTGGCAGAGCTATAGCACATCCATTCCACTGTCTGATATTGTCTTGGCAGAGCTATAGCACATCCATTCCACTGTGTCTGCTATTGTCTTGGCAGAGCTATAGCACATCCATTCCACTGTGTCTGCTATTGTCTTGGCAGAGCTATAGCACATCCATTCCACTGTGTCTGCTATTGTCTTGGCAGAGCTATAGCACATCCATTCCACTGTGTCTGCTATTATCTTGGCAGAGCTATAGCACATCCATTCCACTGTGTCTGCTATTGTCTTGGCAGAGCTATAGCACATCCATTCCACTGTGTCTGCTATTGTCTTGGCAGAGCTATAGCACATCCATTCCACTGTGTCTGCTATTGTCTTGGCAGAGCTATAGCACATCCATTCCACTGTGTCTGCTATTGTCTTGGCAGAGCTATAGCACATCCATTCCACTGTGTCTGCTATTGTCTTGGCAGAGCTATAGCACATCCATTCCACTGTGTCTGCTATTGTCTTGGCAGAGCTATATCACATCCATTCCACTGTGTCTGCTATTGTCTTGGCAGAGCTATAGCACATCCATTCTACTGTGTCTGCTATTGTCTTGGCAGAGCTATAGCACATCAATTCCACTGTCTGCTATTGTCTTGGCAGAGCTATAGCACATCCATTCCACTGTGTCTGCTATTGTCTTGGCAGAGCTATAGCACATCCATTCCACTGTGTCTGCTATTATCTTGGCAGAGCTATAGCACATCCATTCCACTGTGTCTGCTATTGTCTTGGCAGAGCTATAGTACATCCATTCTACTGTCTGCTATTGTCTTGGCAGAGCTATAGCACATCCATTCTACTGTGTCTGCTATTGTCTTGGCAGAGCTATAGCACATCCATTCCACTGTCTGCTATTGTCTTGGCAGAGCTATAGCACATAAATTCCACTGTCTGCTATTGTCTTGGCAGAGCTATAGCACATCCATTCCACTGTGTCTGCTATTGTCTTGGCAGAGCTATAGCACATCCATTCCACTGTGTCTGCTATTGTCTTGGCAGAGCTATAGCACATCCATTCCACTGTCTGCTATTGTCTTGGCAGAGCTATAGCACATCAATTCCACTGTCTGCTATTGTCTTGGCAGAGCTATAGCACATCCATTCCACTGTGTCTGCTATTGTCTTGGCAGAGCTATAGCACATCCATTCCACTGTCTGCTATTGTCTTGGCAGAGCTATAGCACATCAATTCCACTGTCTGCTATTGTCTTGGCAGAGCTATAGCACATCCATTCCACTGTGTCTGCTATTGTCTTGGCAGAGCTATAGCACATCCATTCCACTGTGTCTGCTATTGTCTTGGCAGAGCTATAGCACATCCATTCCACTGTCTGCTATTGTCTTGGCAGAGCTATAGCACATCAATTCCACTGTCTGCTATTGTCTTGGCAGAGCTATAGCACATCCATTCCACTGTGTCTGCTATTGTCTTGGCAGAGCTATAGCACATCCATTCCACTGTCTGCTATTGTCTTGGCAGAGCTATAGCACATCAATTCCACTGTCTGCTATTGTCTTGGCAGAGCTATAGCACATCCATTCCACTGTGTCTGCTATTGTCTTGGCAGAGCTATAGCACATCCATTCCACTGTCTGCTATTGTCTTGGCAGAGCTATAGCACATCCATTCCACTGTCTGCTATTGTCTTGGCAGAGCTATAGCACATCCATTCCACTGTCTGCTATTGTCTTGGCAGAGCTATAGCACATCCATTCCACTGTCTGCTATTGTCTTGGCAGAGCTATAGCACATCAATTCCACTGTCTGCTATTGTCTTGGCAGAGCTATAGCACATCCATTCCACTGTGTCTGCTATTGTCTTGGCAGAGCTATAGCACATCCATTCCACTGTCTGCTATTGTCTTGGCAGAGCTATAGCACATCAATTCCACTGTGTCTGCTATTGTCTTGGCAGAGCTATAGCACATCCATTCCACTGTCTGCTATTGTCTTGGCAGAGCTATAGCACATCCATTCCACTGTCTGCTATTGTCTTGGCAGAGCTATAGCACATCCATTCCACTGTGTCTGCTATTGTCTTGGCAGAGCTATAGCACATCCATTCCACTGTGTCTGCTATTGGCTTGGCAGAGCTATAGCACATCCATTCCACTGTCTGCTATTGTCTTGGCAGAGCTATAGCACATCCATTCTACTGTCTGCTATTGTCTTGGCAGAGCTATAGCACATCCATTCCACTGTGTCTGCTATTGTCTTGGCAGAGCTATAGCACATCCATTCCACTGTGTCTGCCTATTGTCTTGGCAGAGCTATAGCACATCCATTCCACTGTCTGCTATTGTCTTGGCAGAGCTATAGCACATCCATTCCACTGTCTGCTATTGTCTTGGCAGAGCTATAGCACATCCATTCCACTGTGTCTGCTATTGTCTTGGCAGAGCTATAGCACATCCATTCCACTGTGTCTGCTATTGTCTTGGCAGAGCTATAGCACATCCATTCCACTGTGTCTGCTATTGTCTTGGCAGAGCTATAGCACATCCATTCCACTGTGTCTGCTATTGTCTTGGCAGAGCTATAGCACATCCATTCCACTGTGTCTGCTATTGTCTTGGCAGAGCTATAGCACATCCATTCCACTGTCTGCTATTGTCTTGGCAGAGCTATAGCACATCCATTCCACTGTGTCTGCTATTGTCTTGGCAGAGCTATAGCACATCCATTCCACTGTGTCTGCTATTATCTTGGCAGAGCTATAGCACATCCATTCCACTGTGTCTGCTATTATCTTGGCAGAGCTATAGCACATCCATTCCACTGTGTCTGCTATTGTCTTGGCAGAGCTATAGCACATCCATTCCACTGTGTCTGCTATTGTCTTGGCAGAGCTATAGCACATCCATTCTACTGTGTCTGCTATTGTCTTGGCAGAGCTATAGCACATCCATTCCACTGTCTGCTATTGTCTTGGCAGAGCTATAGCACATCAATTCCACTGTCTGCTATTGTCTTGGCAGAGCTATAGCACATCAATTCCACTGTCTGCTATTGTCTTGGCAGAGCTATAGCACATCCATTCTACTGTGTCTGCTATTGTCTTGGCAGAGCTATAGTACATCCATTCCACTGTCTGCTATTGTCTTGGCAGAGCTATAGCACATCCATTCTACTGTGTCTGCTATTGTCTTGGCAGAGCTATAGCACATCCATTCCACTGTCTGCTATTGTCTTGGCAGAGCTATAGCACATCCATTCCAGGCTGTGAATTGAGTGGCGGTCTGCCGGGCCAGTTGCTAGTAGTGTATTTATGTCAAGCTCTTAGGACTGAGACACTCTGACTGACCTTCAGCGGAAGCATATGTTGTTCTGGAGCAGCTAGATCCTGCTGTTGTCATGCCGTATGCCTGATAGAGGACCCAGCATGGCAGACACACAGGCAGGGACAGTCCAGTTTGGAGCCCTGGCTGGCCAGACACGTAGGCAGGGACGAGTCCAGTTTGGAGCCCTGGCTCGCTAAACAGGCTTCTATCGTCCCCAGCTGACAGGCCAAACTCTCTCTCTCTCTCTCTCTCTCTTTTGCTCACACACAAACACACACACACAGCCCCGCGGCCGTAGGCCCAGCCACAGTCACTCTCAGCCTCCATCACTGCTGTCCCGCAAGGGTTTGACACGGAGTTGGCGGGCAAATCTGGAGTTTCAGCCACCTCGTGACGCCTGAAAGGTACATCAGTCTCAGCATCTGGCCCGAGAAGTGTGTGTGTGTGTGTGTGTTTGTTTGTGTGTGACAAAGAGAAATCACAGTGGGAGGGTGGTTTCTTTGCACTTTGTGTGTATGTGTGTGTGTCTTGATCCAAGCAGCAGCTGAGCAGCCCCTCCAAACATCAACGTCTGGTTGTGCAACAGAGACAATGTCATCTGGCCTCGGGGCAGGAGCTTCACCACTGGTCAGATGGACAAGCAGCTCCCTGTGGTAGAATTACAGCCTGACAAAAACGTCATGCACCTCTGAGTGACAGTCAGCACGCCAGATTCCTTTGGACAGACTGGCCTGCGAATAGCACTGAGCAGCAGTAGGCTTTTCAGCCATGTCTCAACTGGTGGTCAAGCCGGCTGTGCCAGGCCAGAAACCCTGCCACTGCCAGATGAGACCGGATAAGGGGAGGGAGGGAGGGAGAGCTGTAGCCTTGAGATACAGCAGAGTTTGGGACTGCACTTTTTGGGTGCATCTCAGTCTGTAGTGGTGGTGGAGGAAGAGGAGGGGGAGGGGAGGCAGCCTGGATTTGTTGTGGAGAAACAGACAGGCAGGGAGGCAGCAGTTGGTGTTCATAGGCTCAAGCTGGCTAGTTAAGAGCTAGCTCTCCTATTCTCCATCTGGCAGGGAACTGTACAGGGGGCTGTGATATGGGCTCCAGCAGAGCAGGGAGAGGGGGAAGAGAGGGAGGGAGAGAGGAGAGAGGGGGAAGAGAGGGAGTGGAGAGGGGGAAGAGAGGGAGGGAGAGGGGGAAAAGAGGGAGGGGAGAGGGGGAAGAGAGGGAGGGGAGAGGGGGAAGAGAGGGAGTGGAGAGGGAGGGAGAGGGAGTGGAGAGGGGGAAGAGAGGAGGGGAAAGGGGGAAGAGAGGGAGGGAGAGAGGTGGGGAGAGGGGGAAGAGGGAGTGGAGAGGTGGAGAAGAGAGGGGGAGAGAGGAGGGGAGAGGGGGAAGAGGGAGTGGAGAGGGGGAAAAGAGGGAGGGAGAGAGGAGGGGAGAGGGGGAAGAGGGAGTGGAGAGGGGGAAAAGAGGAGGGGAGGGGGGAATAAAGGGAGGGAGAGGGGGAAGAGGGAGTGGAGAGGGGGAAAAGAGGGAGGGAGAGAGGAGGGGAGAGGGAAAAGAGAGGGAGGGGAGAGGGAAAAGAGAGGGAGTGGAGAGAGGAGGGGGGGGGAGAGGAAGAGAAGGAAAGGAGAGAAGGAAAGGGAGAGAGAGAAATAGGGGGGTAGAGATGGGGAGGAAGAACCCTTCAAATGAGGCTACACTCTTAGAAAAGAAGGAGCTATCTAGAACCTTAAAAGGGTTCTTAAGTCAGGCAGATCGCTCAAGAGTGTGTTCGAAATTGGACATCTATCCATGTCCTGAGGATGTTGGAAAATGCCTTTGAAAAACAGTGAGTGCCATTACCATCAAGAAGGCTTGGGTTTTGCTAGGGCATGGTGGACAGGGTGGTGGATGGGTGTAAATCCCATGACTCTGGATTGATCCCAGTGGTGGACACTCATAAAAATCTTAATGAATAATGACCCTTTCCTAAACCTTAACCCTAAATTTAACGTTTGGAGAAACGGAAGAATACTGAGCAGGAGGAGACAACCCAAGGCTCAAAAACACTTTGGAAATTGAGGTTTGGAGCAACTTCAACATTTTACTTCTGGAGAAATGTCTACATCTGCATTGAGACTGTGAGAGCTCGTTGTCTTTGGCTGTCCCCATAGTAAAACCTTTTGAATGTTATTCTTTTAGAGTTCCAGGTAGAACCCTATTCAGTCTGAAGATGAATGAGATGTCCCACCCTTTTTCAAATCATATGATGAAATACATGTTCAAACATGCATTATAATAGGCTGATGCCGTTCAATTGATTTGATATTATGCCAATAGCCTTTTCCAAATCACGCACAATATTTCTCAAAATTGAATAAGACAAATTTTGCACATTTCCTCATCACATTGAAAAAAAAACAAATCTAAAGTAAACCAACCAACCCACCATACACATTCATAAGCAGTCACGATTGTGTTGATTTCTGAACTAGATAAAATATTGGCTCCATTGAAATAATTTCCACATTGTTTGCGAACTTGTGATCTCTTGTGGACAGAGAAGTTGGGCGGCAGGGTAGCCTGGTGGTTAGAGGAAGGTTCCAAGTTCAAACCCCTGAGCTGACAAGGTACAAATCTTTCGTTCTGCCCCTGAACAGGCACCGTTCCTAAGAATTTGTTCTTAACCGACTTGCCTAGTTAAATAAAGGTAAAAAATAAATAAATAAGGAAACATAAGAGATGACCAATTAGGCAAGACTTTAGTTCCTAGATGACCGATTTTGTGAAGGCTATGTTTCGTTTAGATTTAATATTTACAAACATTCACTTTAACGGATTTCTGTGAAACGAAGCAGTAATAGTTTGCTATGTGGAATTGCGACAGCCGTGGAGCAGTTTGCCTCCGGGCAGCGCGACATACCTAATATAACACTCTATAATTGGGATTCTTTGAGATGACACGCGCTCCTGTTGACGTTCCCCGGTAACCTAAAGATTTACGCAGACCCAACCGTTTCACTATAGCATAATTCTAACGACCATCGTCATTGTTCATTGTAAGGCCTACCGGTATGCCTATATCTTGTTGACTGGAAGGGAGACAGGGATTGACTCAAATTGGAATGGAACCATTCAAAGACCTAGGGAGTTGTAATTTAAGGATTTTTTTTCATGTGATTAGAAAAACAACGTGGATGTCAAGCCCAGCCCATTTCAGAGGAGAAAGTGAATGTGACTATTTAATTTCTGTCTTCAACGTCACAAGATTTCGTTCCAAGCGTTTTTAATATTCTCCCTGATTTGGGCAATATAGCCTATTAGTATAAAATGTGCCTGCTAGGTTACGTAATGTGACATGTGGATTAATGTTCCATTTAATAATAATCTACTCAATTTAATAACTTTTCATTTCTATTCACTGTGATGTTTTTAGGCGTGGTGTATCTTGACGTTCATGTTCTCCAGATAGCCTATTGTTAATACAGTTTGACTGCGACACCCAATGATTTATTAAAACGGACCCATCAGAAACCACTGTAATCTGGGGTGTAAAACACACTTGACTAGATTTTAATTCATATGGGCGTTGACATTCTGATATTTTGGACAAACCCGTGATGTGTGTGTGTGTGTGTGTGTGTGTGTGTGTGTGTGTTCGTGCTCGTGCGTGCGTGCGTGTGTGTTTCAGCATTGTCTCGTGAGCTCTCATTATCAGTGCGTTTGAGAGGGTTTGGTGAAGGGAGAAGAATATGTATAATTGTCTTCTCGCCAAGCGGTGGGTTTGTTTTAATTGACACTCGCTGGGACTACAAGAAACAAGGAACAACCCCCATCTACCGGCAGAATCTCTGCCACCCTCTCCTCCTTCTCCTCCTCCTCTTCTCTCTTCTGTACAGCCCCGCCACCCTCTCCACGCACGGTTGGCTTCTATAACAGGACAACGCTTTCTCAGCTGAAGGTAACCTAAACTTTCACATGAAATACAAAATGTTCACGCAATTAATCGGTATATGTGCCATAGGCCTACATTATATCCACATGGCTGATATTTTCGAGGTGCGAAGAAATGGCATTGAAATAGAATACAGCCTGATGCATGGAGTGGAAAAGATTGTGCGTGTGCAAGCTATAAGATGTGGCATTAATGGTAGATATAGTGAGACGTGTTACTGCCTGGTTACTGAGCTTTGAGATGTGGAAGGATTGGCGATATACGGCTTATTTCTTTCATTCACAAGGAAACCAAAGTCAACATTGAGCCACCCGTGGTTTAATTCAAATATGGTTATCTTATCTGTCATTCTTTTTGAATACATGTTCATGGTCAACATTTTATAAGAAAAAATAACAAGGTTGAAATTGAGAAGACACTGCACAGTACACTGAACTGCAGAGGTTAGAGGTGATTCTCAGCAGAATAGTGGAAAAAAGAGGGAAAACGGACAAAAAATAAGTAATGCTAGCCTAAATGTGTTGCCAGTTCTAAAATGTCACGAGCCACCAAAATAACAGCAAAAATAACGATGAATTCTGAATTCTAACCGGAATGGAAATACGTTAGTTGGCCGCTATAGTTCATTTTATTTATTTTATTCTTCAGGAGACAAAAGCCTGGCATGGTTTCGAACAATGCAGGTACGAATTCACCCCCCAAAAAAACAAAAGCCAACGCGTTTAGAGACCAATAAGTTACTTTCCTTAGAAGATACCAATGTGTGTCCGCCATCCTTATTGGCGTTACTGTAAGATGCATCATCAATAGTCATTTATTTTATTTTCATTTTTTATCATATAGCAGATGTTTTACACAGTTATAACCAATAACCGGTTATGGGACCCTAGACTTCTAACATAGGCCTAGCTATAAACTAAATCCGAGAAAGAGGGAATAAGGCTACATTTCGATTTTGTTAAGTAAAAAAACCAAAACAAATAGGTTGATTTCCATTTCAGAGAGATGGACACTGGGAGAGCTCATGCATACATACATTGACGCATTTTAATCCTTTTTCACTCGGATGAAATGTCATTGCTGGAGGCAAGGGAGACACGCATCAGGGGGATCTATAGCACATTTCATATTCCTTATGAAGATGCACAATGAAATAATAACAATACTAATAATAATAATTTTAGTTTATGAAATAAATAACAACAGCTATCTAAACATTTAGCAGGATATAAGCTTTTTTAAATAAGGTGGGCCACACTTTGCGTTTTCTATCATCTCCTGGGAACGCGTAATAAACACTGCAATTAAATGTCACACTGAACTGACATAATTTTAACATTTCTTTGTCCAAGTGAAATAAATCCTCAGTATTTTTTTATTAAATGTTTTACCTCAGTGGTATGAAACTGACAGAGCGAGAATTAACTCCGCTGCTGCTAGCACATTCACCTCCTCCTCTAAAGCTTGGACATTTCTGCGCCGCGTTATCTAGAGGGGCCCAATTAAACACCCGACTTCTGATCCCGGGGACAAAATGGAAATGTAACACTTCTTAAAATGATTGGTGTTGGCGAGAGGAAGCGCACCTGCAACTCCATTGAGCTTTGGGGGAGTCTATTAATGGTCCGGACTGTAAGCAGAGTTATCTTTTGTCCTCTGACACAAAACCTTTAATTCTCCCAGACGTGTTTTATTGTCTGTCAGGCCCCGGTCAGTGCCTTGGGGACAGAATAATACACACATTCGTTATATAGATAATATCAATTACCTCTTCGACAACATGGTATCCGTGCAATAAATATATTTAATGGAATTCAATATCTTGGATTAAAGTACAAAATGTCAATGGCAAAAAAACTAGTAAACAAGCAGATTTAGCCAATATCATGGGTGCGTGTTGTCACACATTTGAGAGAGAAATCTGGCTGTCAGTGTATCGCGATAGTTTGCGTGTACAGAGGGGTTAATTGGAGAGACGATGGGCATGCTAATGAAGAGTTAGTAGCGGATAATTAGTTTCCATTGAGTGTAGGTTACCGTTTCATTGAGAGAGCATTGATTGGGCTTTAAAATCTGTAATTCCGTTACTTACACAGAATGGAAGCTTGACACTGGCACTTCAGCGCATGCAGCCTTAGGATAACTAGAAAATGCATATAGACTCCTATAAAGGCTGCTTAATTAGGCTAACGTATTATGTTGATTAGAAAAGGGTCTGGCATTTGGCATCTGTTCGTTTTAGAATCGGCCTATATGTTTTTGCCAGGCTTTTTGTGGCATATTTATCGTAGTCCATATTGTATTATTTTGCAGGCCTACATTGTGTTTTGTAGGCTAAACTTGACATATGTTGGCTATGATAATCTTTTACCATTCTCTCTGCGGAGTTACTGTAGCAGACTTCTCCCTAAAACATATCACTGCCCCGCCCCAACCTCCCAACACACACACACACACACACACACACACACAAACACACACACACACACACACACACATACACACACACACGCACACACACAGCATGTAATCTTTAACATTAATTAATCAGGATCCTGTTAAATTAGGCCTATTATAATCTCGGGCTAAAGTCTAAAAATATCCAATCCAAAGTATACCCGACAATAGTAAAAATATCGCTTCACACGACTGTTTCACATAAGACGTGTCACATAAACGTATCGAATCAAATTCAACAAATGAGAATTCTGAAACTCCATAATACATTTCAAACATATTAAAATTAGTTCAAATTACAATTCAATATCCAATGCTTATCCTTCTAATTCAATCACACCAAGAGCTTATGTAAATATCACTAAACCGCATCGTGTTTTTAAGCTGCGATTTAGTCTCCACTAATGTGTCTGGTAACTAAAACCTATAGAAAAGAAAAGTAATGAAAATGTCAATACCCGAAGTGTCTCTCTCCACGCTCTCGCAGCCAGCATGCACGGCGGGTTTGAGCGGAGAGTGACAGCTCTTTGTTGGTGAATAGAAATCAGTGGCATAGAGAGAAGGGGCGACTCCTCCTCCCAAATTATCCAAACTGGGCAGGCTTTTGCTCTCTTCACAAATAGAACACGGCTCTCCAACTCAGGCAGTCCCAATCTGACCTTCAAGCACACGGAAGGAACCCTGTAACGGGAGATCGGTTGGGGACTGTCGAGAGAAAAATACCCAATCTAAACTTCTGCCATTTTAACCGTTCATCACCATCATCATCAGTGCGTGTACTGGCACCCGCCGGATCAGCTGGACTATACTTTTTTATTTTTTGGTAACAAGACATTCAGGGGAGAAGGAAAAACCTTTAATTCCTGCCTTGACTTCTCCCCGTTCCTCATCTCTACACCGAGTTGTATTCGTTTCCCCGTTTGCTTTGCACACTTGCAGAGGAGGTAAGCTGAGCTGAGTGTGCCTCTTGTGTGTGTATGCCTGTCTCGCAGCAGAACCAGTCGGATGCTCTGAGCCTACCGGACGCAGAGCTGTATATGGAAGTTGTAGGCTATAAGGCAGAAGCGAGCTGTTGCACATTGCGTCGTTCAAGAGCGGGAGCCATGCTGTTCCACGGGATCTCCGGTGACCACATCCAGGGCATCATGGAGGAGATGGAGAGGAGATCCAAAACCGACTCGCGCCTGGCCAAGGGCGTGCGGCTCAACGGAAGAGAAGCGGTGAGGAAAATTAACACAGTGCAATGTTGTTGTTTTTCCTGACATGCTTATGCGCAAGTGAATGCTTTAGAAGGTAGGCCTATAGTTGGGCTAATATAAAGAATCACTCGAAATAAAGTCTTAATGTTGTGGTTAATATTGAGTTTACAGATTCCTCTGCCCAACATAACAAACAATAACATGCAGTCTAAATGTTATTCTCGTCTGGGGAAGTTTTCTTATGTAATACAAATATATTCACTTATAAACCTGTTAAGTGAAAGTGCATCAAGTAAAAGTGACAATTATTACGCACAATTTTCCAATTTGTTACACAATTTATATTTTGTGCAAATTGCAAATTGCTGTTGTTAATATTTATTTATATAATATAGGCTATAATTTAAAAAAATAATTACAGATATAGCCTAATAGAGTTAGCCGTGCTTGGTTATTATTAGCATTTACATAATAATGTATTATATTCCTACATAATTTGTGTTATTATTATAATTATTATTCCTGGGTCATTGTTGTAATTTATGGTTAAATTATAGGCGTGTAAAAGTAGGAGGTTATAGGGCCTTCTTAGCTGTCGATACAGCTTATTTTAAATGTGCACGGAAGCGTCATTAATTATTCTTTGTCATTGTAATATCATTATGTAGCTCCATTTGTTAGATAAGTTGAACGCAGTTACTCCCTAAACACAATGGGCCCTGCATTATATACTTCCAGCTCCGCAGAAATTTCCTGAGGTTCATTTTGCTTTTAATAAACCGAACTGTCATGAGCCTAAAATCTAACTAAAGTGCTACTTACTATTTGATTTATTTTCAAGAAAATTGTGTAATGCTGATTTTCGTGTAATATGTCATTTTCATATATGTTACAGTTTTATCACACACACGCCAAACCCTCACATGAGAAGTATAGGCCTAACTACAAGCGCAGGATGTAAAGCCATGCATTTCCCACGTTAATATCCCCCTCCTTTACTTCTCCCTCCAGACCATGCCTTCCATGGGCCCTGAGAAACCCGCGTTGTGTGCCGGCTGTGGAGGCAAAATATCGGATAGATATTATCTGCTCGCTGTGGACAAACAATGGCACCTACGGTGCCTCAAATGCTGTGAATGTAAACAGCATTTGGAGTCAGAGCTCACGTGTTTCGCCAAGGATGGCAGCATCTACTGCAAGGAGGATTACTACAGGTAAGAAAAATCTAAGATTATGAATTGTTTTTCTACAGGCTTAGTGAAATTATGTATTTTATTATTCGATAATTGAACACACACACTCTCTCTCTCTCTCTGTTTGGTATTAGGCCTGTCATACAAACGATTGTTAGTGACTGAATCCACAGGCGTAACACACAAACATAGACCACGGAAAAGGCAAATAGGCTAGAAATCTAGGTTAAATGTATAATGTATGCAGAGAAGGCCTATTGGTTAGATCGGCTATAGTCATACAAATCCTCATATAATGAATCGACAACATGGACATAGACACAGCTGTAGCCATGTAGCCTATAGATATCAGAGGCAATCTGACATTTCCACTGCAAAGCCGAGGTGTTATTATACAAAATCTGCGGATGGAGGTTATAACATTGTAATCAAACTTCCGGGGTGCGGGGGAAACAATAACGACATGGAGGTGTCTTTTATGTAGGTCCCTCTCCTCGCAGTGTGTGAGTGTGTTCCATTTTTTTCAATCCTGTTCGGAATGTTTTAGAAGTGTCATGTCTGCGCGTCCTTGTTCTAGAAGGTTCTCCGTGCAGAGGTGCGCTCGCTGCCACCTCGGGATCTCAGCATCTGAGATGGTGATGCGCGCGAGGGACTCCGTGTACCACCTGAGCTGCTTCACGTGCACCACGTGCAACAAGACCCTGACCACAGGCGATCACTTCGGCATGAAGGACAGCCTGGTGTACTGCCGGGTCCACTTTGAGACCATATCCCAGGGAGAGTACCCTCACCCTGGCCTCAACTATGCCGAGATGGCGGCTAAAGGTGGAGGTCTGGCGCTGCCATACTTCAATGGCACTGGAACGGCCCAGAAGGGAAGGCCTCGGAAGAGGAAGAGCCCCGCCATGGGCATAGACATCACCAGCTACAACTCAGGTGAGGAGACGGAGAAGATGAGAGGACTGGCTGGTTGGGGAGTTGTGTCGGGGAATTGATGCTGCTTCACTCTTTGAAAATAACTTTTCGATGGGGATGTAATGGTTAGGGCTAACATAATGTTATTACATGCTAACGAAGGTAGCCTAGTGGTTAGAGCGTTGGAACAGTAACCGAAAGGTTGCTAGATCGAATCCCCGAGTTGACAAAGTAAAAATCTGTCATTCTGAACAAGGCAGTTATTAACCAACTGTTCCCCAGTAGGCTGTCATTGTAAATAAGAATTTGTTCTTAACTGACTTGCCTAGTTCTATAAAATAAAAAAAGACGACGTACGCTGGTGAACTGACGAATATAGAGCTGGCTGCTGGAGTTTTTTTTGGCTTGCTCGGTGTTTAAGTCCGTAGGCCTACTCCGAAAGTAATTTGAACCAAAAAGGGAATGGGGACACACACAAGAAAGAGAACAATTGACCATTCAACAAAATTGAAGAGGCCTGCTATGAATGTGTGCTCTGTTCATGAAGTAGGCCAAGCCTATTTGCATTTACCATCATTATGCTACATTTTTTGTTGTCAAAAGTGTTCTAAAATTGACCCTCAGTTAAACATTCTATTACATTTTCTAATTAAGAATCGTTTTAGGTTATCGAATGTCTAACATGGGCACACACATGAACTTGAACCATATGCACGTGCAGGGGGGTAACGGGTGACCTATACGCACGTGCAGAGGGTACGGTAATTCAGTACGGTAATTCACTTGCTTAAAATGTGCCGCAGCTAATGCCCCTTTTCCGCCTTTAGTTTTACTTGGGGGGGGGGCATTGCCTCCTCGGTTATGCAATAGCCTACAGTAGGCATACAGTTAGCCTAATTTTACTTTTGAAATCTGGAATTGAAAACGCTGAATGTTATAATGCAACCCGCATATGCTCTCTTGTTGTTGCTTTTTAGAATTAGTATCCGGTTGATAAACTTGTTAATTGTGTGCCAAGTTTCCTCTGTTCGCCATGAATCAAAGAAATAAAGGTAATCTGCGTGTTAACAGTTCTGCGTTAATTAAAGGTGCTTTAGGAGTCCCTGGCCTTCAACCACTTCTGAATCATACTCAGGAAGGTCAGCACAGTTCTCAGAAACAGAACGATGGAGGGGAATACAATAGAACAGGTCCTACCAATAATAATACATTAATAACGACAAGGATAATAATCGAGATTTTCTAAAGTCTGTTTCATTTCCATAAATAATGTCAATATGCCTCCTTAATTTATTTGGTCTCCGTTTAAAAAAAATATATATATATTATAGATGTTGTGCATCTTTAAAGCACTTTTTGGTTGCACTGCAAAGACATACATCCGCTTGTAGTTAACTCAGAATGAAGTCCTGTGTCTTTCACAGTCAGGTGCGGGCAAAAACCTTTATATTGTTTAGATCCGGTTTATAATGTTTTGGATCTATCTCCTCTGTATGCCTGCCTATAAGTCGTTTAGAGGATTCTCCAAGGCAGTCCCAATGTCGACTTTGCAGTTGGTAGGCTATACTTTGCTGCTCAGCATGTTTTCATAGCGACCCCTGGTGGGTAGTTATAGAACGAAAGGCACTGGACGAAAATAGGATACCCAAGATTTAAAGATTGAGGTCTTATTTATTGCAGTGCTTTTAAGATGCGTGTCTAACATGAATTAAGATGAACATCTGATATCTGAAATAAGTGTTTTAAGTTACAAGTTAATGATGAACAATCTGGTAGTAGTCCTGGTCGAGATTCATCAGAAAAATAAATGGAGTGTGTAGGTCGGAGATATTTAATCCATCTGCCTTCATGATTAGTTCTGGATTCACTAAAACTAGAATTAAGCCTACTGGAGCAATGCATTTTGGGTCTTTGAAACCGGCACTAAAGTCTGTCATTTAAACTAGTGATTTGCATTTCCAGGGGGCCGTAAATAACAAGATAGGTGTGTTGAAAAAAATGAATGGCCTGCTATATTGTTCCAGTTTATCAGCCAGAGATTTAAAGACGACCATTTGGTGTGATAGAGTAGAAGGAGTCTGTCATAGGGAGCAACAGAAACGCTATAGAAATGTCTACTGGATGGTTTGACTTTTAAAATAATTGTCTTTTGATCATGGAATGTCAATCAATTATTGTAAATATTTTCCCGTAAACAGTTAAGGACCTAATATTATGGTGCATGTTGGAAGTAGGGATTACATATTAATGACAAGACAGTATTACTTTCTTTAAACACAGAGGATTAGAAATGCTGTACCAAACTAACTCTTATCAACTAACTCTTACTGTAGATTTTATTTATTTTATTTTATAATACTTTCTAAGGGTTTCGGGTCAGTTCAATTTGGAATAATTAGGAATCAATTAAATATTTCAATCGTAACTGAAAACTATGGCCAGTTTACGGACATTTTGTGTCTTGAATTTCTGTTCATTGGCCATATTAAACTAATCCCAACCCTGTTTCAGTTGTACTGTATGTTTCTATACTGAACCATTTGGGGGAGTTCTGTCCATCTGATCTTCATGGGATTATATTTACACGTATCCACTAGCACCCCACTTAATATATATATATATATATTATTCTACAATGTACGTAATGCATTCTCCAATGTGTCAGTATTTGTGTTCTAACCTGCCGCCTCCTCCTCTTGGTTAGTTTGTAATGAGAATGATGGGGAACACCTGGACCGTGACCAGGCCTACCCTCCAGCCCAGAAGAACAAGCGCATGCGCACCTCCTTCAAGCACCACCAGCTCCGCACCATGAAGTCCTACTTTGCTATCAACCACAACCCAGACGCCAAGGACCTCAAACAGCTGGCCCAGAAGACAGGCCTCACCAAAAGAGTTCTCCAGGTAAGCAGAAGCCATCGACCTCCTTCTTGACCTCTGACCTAGTATGACATCATCACTATATCCTCCATTCCACCGTTTGTTCTTTATTTTTTGTTGACCATCAGTTCCATTCAAGTCCAATTAATTCATCCTTTTTTTGGTTTGTTTGGTTTTAATAAAATGTTTAATTAGTTTTCTACCAATGTTGAGTTGAATGGAATGTTGTTAGGCACTAGGTCCCTTGATGTACTGTATGAAGTAGATGTACTGTATGAAGTAGTGTTCAGGGTTTATAGACATATCATTTATCCACTAATCACTCCCAGTCTCCCTGGGTCAGTGGTGGCAAGAGTAACTTAAACTAACGTTCACAGAGCGAGAAACTTAAACTAACGTACAGAGAGAGAGAGAGAGAGAGAGAGAGAGAGAGTGCACAAGTCTTGTAAGGATCTTTTACAAAAGGAAAACTCTTTCAGCTGGTCATTTCTCATGTGGTTTCTACTCCCTGAGTCCAAAATAATGGCGTCAAAATCAGCAGTTTGTAGTTATTGGACCTTGTACTCTACCAGGAGAGTCAGCTAGTGGACAACACTGTAATGTCAAACAGAACAATTTTATGAGAAAGAAAGAAAAGAAAGTAAATAAGTTGCTAATATATATATCTTTTTAATATACATCAGACATAAACATAAAGTAAAAGCCATTGGATTGGATTGGTTTACAGGTATGGTTCCAAAACGCAAGAGCCAAATTCAGAAGGAACGTTTTGCGACAGGAGAATGGTGTTGACAAGGCCGACGGCACGTCACTCCCTCCGCCCTCGTCCGACAGCTGCGCTCTGACGCCCCCCTCCAGCGCGGCCACACTAACAGACCTGACCAATCCCTCTATCGCTGTAGTGACCTCCGTCACGTCTAGTTTGGATGATTCGGGGAGCCCCTCACAGACTACCTTGACAAACCTTTTCTAGCAAGCTCTACGACTCCTAGCAAGAACAACGACAACAACAACAGCAACATTTAATCAGGAGGAGATTATTTTGATGTGTAGCATTTGCAACCGCTTGGCAGCTGAGTTTGTAGTCAACCTATTTAGTGATTGGTTTTGTGTCGAGGACGTTTTGAATCTGGAAGGCATTGACAAATCATTTTAGAGGGTTCAACAATCTGGGTCAGAGCCCAAATTAAATTATTTAAATGGGAATAGTATATTATTTTTTACTTTATTTAATTTAATTTGTTCATTTGATTTGATTTAGTCTAAATTGATCCCGCCTGATAATTCATTTTAAATCATTAATACTATGTTAGTCCTATTTAAGGCATATTTCGATCTTATTTAAAAAAAATAATAATAATCTTTGAAATATGAATTTTCAGAATGTTGTTTAAAAGATCATTCAGAGTTATCCTGGATGTTATTATAGAGATGAGTAATTTCTCGTCTCTAAACGACGTTGTATACATTACAACAAACCCAAACATTACAACTCTAATGCCAGGTGGCTGTAGTAACGCCAACATGCATTTTGTCTTAATGATACGCCTCAACTGTGATAGACAATAATAAGAACAGAACAAATCTCTAGATCTGTACAGTGGTAACTGTCCAACATGTAATGCAGTCACGTTGATATTAGAAGGAGTTCAACTATATAAATCAGTGAGTGAAATTCTGATTGGGACAGAGTTCTTGGGCACTGTTTGAAATTATTATTTTCATGATACTTTTACTAATCTGTTGGCCTCATTTTACACACCAAACACACGAATGGAAAAACAATAGTTTATCTGGATTCAACGAGCCCGTAGAATTACTGTTAAATACAGTTGCACAGTGACAATATACTGCCCAATGAAAAGTGCATTATTATTATCATCATCATCATGTTTCTCAGGGTAAAGAAGGGTTGATTCTGAAAAAGGTAAGAAGGTAGGAGAGGAAGATAATAAAAAGTGAGGGATGACGATATGGAAGATTAGATGTGTAGAGCTGACAGAAACATCACAATGACCCCAGAAAAGCTGGAGATATTCGACAGTCGGTGGGACAAAGAAATCATCCTCCGCCCTTTTCTCCTTGGCCAAATTTAAACTTTACCGACACTTGCTACTGAACAGACCAAATTATATTTTCCCCTCTGGCTGATTTCGGGGGAAAGAGAGACAAGAGGAATAGAAGGCTTGCTTTCTGACGGGGTTAAACTTTTGTTTGTCTCCTGGGCCAGCTGTTTAAGGTCGTTGGCGTCGGGTTGTGGTTGATAGCAAAGCAGGACTACATGGTGCGGATTAGGAGAAAGAAAAAGAGAGAGTCCTGGCTGCAGGGTTCAAACATTGTATTGTAATTGTCACAATTTGTTCTACTGTAGAACAAAGCGTTACTCTCAATCTACTTGATGAAGTAGATGCTTAACTCAATTCTACTATGTGCCTTATGCTATAACTTGGAAGAAAGTTTGTAAACTTCAGGATTATATGTGTTGTTTGTTGACTGATTCACATCCTTGTGACGCCTCACTAGTTTTGTACTGTTTTGCATCTTATTTCTGAAGATCTTTTTATGGTGTATCCTGTCAGAAAGGGGGCAGCGATGTCTTAGAAAGCATTTGTGCACTTCTTTCAGATATAGTTGGTTGATTCCAATAATCTTCGTGTTAATAGTTGAGTACAGTAAGTGTTCTATCGAGATTGTCCATGTTTCCCTGTTTCTTGACAAAGATGGTGTATAGAAACTATTTCTCCTTAAATATTTATGGACCAAACGGTTGTTATATATCTTATTAAATTTGTGTGAATAAAAAAATACTTTGTTTTAAATGAGTTTTATTTTTCATTACACTTGCCATGTTTTTGTGTTATCCCTTAGATACTAGGTTTTTATTATTTTACTCACATCAACAAATGGAGAAAAAAAGCATTCAATGATTGATTGACCAATTAAAACAAACGTTCCACATTTTTAACTTTCATTTAGAATTTTGATTTCCTATTTTATGGTGTTTACAGCTTCAAAGTAATGCCCCATGAATTTGCACCTAAACCCTGTAGTCAACAATTATGAAAATTGTTTTTTAATGCATGAATATGGCTATATCACTCTTTATAATGGAAAAAGGAACGCTGCAAAGCATACATTGACTGATATATCTGTATAGTATATAAGTAGTGCTAAGGTGGCGGAACAGTAAATGCAGACCTATAAAGACAGGTTGCTCTGTAGTTAATATATTGTTACTCTATGATTTCTTACAGGGAGAACAAATCTTGGGGCATTACAGCCAAACTTCCCGACGTTTGAAAATTCCCTAAAGTATTTAAAGAAGGGGAAAACTTTGGTCGGAATTCCTCACCGTTGAAGACAAAGACAATATTAGGATAAGACCATAGAATATTGAGAGAGAGAAAAAAAAAACAAGACATGTTTCAGTCCCCCAAAAAATGTACAACAACCAAAAACAATATTGAAAACGTTTTTCCTGAATGTTTGAATCGAACTACGGAGAAGAATACAGTGTGTGATTACTGATTTTCGTTGTGAAAAATGACTTGACTTTGCTCATATTGGAATGCCATTCACACACAGTGGAAAAAGCTGTATAGTAACATAGCTGTATATAGCAGAACAGCATGGCAGCACAGGGGGTTACAGTAGGATTAAGAGACTGCAGACATTTAACAACATGACAGGACACTCACGCACACACACACACACACACACACACACACACACACACACACACACGCACACACACCCTTCCCTTACCCCACACACTCTAACCTCTACCCTCTATAAAATCAGCTTGCTATATATAAACAAAAAAAACTTTCTTTTGTCACAAATGTCATTTTGTAAACACATGGCCTCCTTGAAACTCGGCAGCAGGACGCCCATCAAACGCGCTGATGAAGAGGACTGCAGAGTTGGCGCTTTGCCATCTGGCTGCACGGAGGAAAAAGAGGATGTAACACAAAAACACAGATGAAGAGGATTCCCATTTTGCATGTACCTCATCATATTGTTAACATTTTCATTGAGCTGTATATTATTACTTTGTTTGATGCATTGTATTGGTATCATTCGTTGTCAGCTGTAAAAAAATAAACCCTATGAAAATCCTTCCCTGATGATGCTCATATACCTTACGGTGGAAAATTAAATGTCATTGTGAGGACACAGATGGATTTTAATGCTTGAAGCTTATTTATACATGACATTCAGCTAACTAAGGACAATATTAACAATCCTATTATTACTGGCTGATTTCAATATCGTAGTTATTCTTATGTTCTTGTTTACTGTGCCGCTTTTAAAATACACAACCAGCTCATGGAATTAACGGTGTGATTGCAAATAATAGATGGCATTAATTAGATGCTGAATTCAAGCTATTTACAATATGTTTTCTGTTCAGTTACAGTTTATAGGAACTGGATAGGGTCCATTCAGACTCCTGACAAATGTGGGCACCACGTTTCATTCTTGGGGTAAAACTACACCACATAATTCTAAACGACTAACCACGTCTCCTAGTCTCACAAATCACAATGCCTGTAACCTAATCCCACTGGCTTGGTTCCTCAGTGCTGTGTGATTACTGCTCTACGATGAACGCTGCATATCCATGTTGGGAAGAAGGGAGACGGAAGGGAGCAGAGGGCCAGGATGGGGGAGGAGGGAGGGAGGAGGGAACGCATGGGGCCTAGTAAACAGCTTGCTGTTGAATTCCAACAACGTGGGAAACAGCAAACACTACAGACAAGTCCAAGCCTAAACCTCACTCACTGGGGTGCTGGTCGTGCTGTTTTTCCTGGCCCGGGCGGTGGACGGTTTACACTAGCGAGCAGCAGGAAGTGGGATTGCAACATAACACAAACAAACAGTGTCAGCCATCTTGGATTCAGGAGATTCTGGACATCATCACAGCATCCTGCTGACTGACAAGAATGTGAAGAGATGGAGGTTTGTGACTGGAATGCTTCTTATCGGAACCATTAGTGAGTGTTACAGGAGTCTGCTGAGGGGAGGACGGCTCATAATAATGATCGGAACGGAGCAAATGGAATGGTATCAACCATGTGTTTGATGTATTTAATACCGTTCCACTGATTCCGCTCCAGTCATTACCACGAGCCCGTCCTCCTCAATTAAGGTGCCACCAATCAATCAATCAAACAAATGTATTTATAAAACCGTTTTTGCATAAGCAGATGTCACAAAGTGTTGTACAGAAACCCAACCTAGAACCCTAAACAGCAAGCAATGCAGACGTAGAAGCACGGTGGCTCGGAAAAACTCCCTAGAAAGGCAGGAACCTAGAGAGGAACCAGGCTCTGAGGCGTGGCCAGTCCTCTTCTGGCTGTGCCAGGTGGAGATTATAAGAGCACATAGCCGTTAAGACCAGATTGTTCTTCAAGATGTTCAGACGCTCATAGACTCCCAGCAGGATCAAATAATCATCACAGTGGTTGTAGAGGGTCCAACAGGTCAGCACCTCAGGAGTCAATGTCAATTGGCTTTTCATAGCTGAGCATTCAGAGGTCGAGACAGCAGGTGTTTTAGAGAGAGAGACAGTCGAAAACAAGATCTGGGGCATCTTTCATTAGTGCCAAATGCAGTTACTTAATGGACTCAACAATTTCACAATATTTCCCAACACTGTTCAGCTGCCATGTCACTTCCTTTCATAATGGTAATCACTATGAAAGGAAGTGATCACGGCTTCCTTACTTTAGATATTGATTGATTGTGAGAAAGAGCAGCAGAGGGAAGGGAGGTTTTGTTCATATTATTGGAACACGGCCATGTGATGTCACTAAAGTTCACACCAGGAGCAGAAAGGTGAGCACATCTCTCAGGTAGTACAGTACAGGACATGGAGCAGAGAGGATGTCAGGTGAGCACATCTCTCAGGTAGTACAGTACAGGACATGGAGCAGAGAGGATGTCAGGTGAGCACATCTCTCAGGTAGTACAGTACAGGACATGGAGCAGAGAGGATGTCAGGTGACCACATCTCTCAGGTAGTACAGTACAGGACATGGAGCAGAGAGGATGTCAGGTGAGCACATCTCTCAGGTAGTACAGTACAAGACATGGAGCAGAGAGGATGTCAGGTGACCACATCTCTCAGGTAGTACAGTACAGGACATGGAGCAGAGAGGATGTCAGGTGACCACATCTCTCAGGTAGTACAGTACAGGACATGGAGCAGAGAGGATGTCAGGTGACCACATCTCTCAGGTAGTACAGTACAGGACATGGAGCAGAGAGGATGTCAGGTGACCACATCTCTCAGGTAGTACAGTACAGGACATGGAGCAGAGAGGATGTCAGGTGACCACATCTCTCAGGTAGTACAGTACAGGACATGGAGCAGAGAGGATGTCAGGTGACCACATCTCTCAGGTAGTACAGTACAGGACATGGAGCAGAGAGGATGTCAGGTGACCACATCTCTCAGGTAGTACAGTACAGGACATGGAGCAGAGAGGATGTCAGGTGACCACATCTCTCAGGTAGTACAGTACAGGACATGGAGCAGAGAGGATGTCAGGTGACCAAATCTCTCAGGTAGTACAGTACAGGACATGGAGCAGAGAGGATGTCAGGTGACCACATCTCTCAGATAGTACAGTACAGGACATGGAGATAGGAATGGATCCCTGTGGGCGATCACACACGAACGCAAGCAATCACGCACACACACGTGACCACATGTTGCTCTAACAGGGTGTCAGTTCAATGTGACCACATGTTGCGCTAACAGGGTGTCAGTTCAACGTGACCACATGTTGCTCTAACAGGGTGTCAGTTCAATGTGACCACATGTTGCTCTAACAGGGTGTCAGTTCAATGTGACCACGTGTTACTCTAACAGGGTGTCAGTTCAACGTAACCACATGTTGCTCTAACAGGGTGTCAGTTCAATGTGACCACATGTTGCTCTAACAGGGTGTCAGTTCAATGTGACCACATGTTGCTCTAACAGGGTGTCAGTTCAACGTGACCACATGTTGCTCTAACAGGGTGTCAGTTCAACGTGACCACATGTTGCTCTAACAGGGTGTCAGTTCAACGTGACCACATGTTACTCTAACAGGGTGTCAGTTCAACGTGACCACATGTTACTCTAACAGGGTGTCAGTTCAATGTGACCACATGTTGCTCTAACAGGGTGTCAGTTCAATGTGACCACATGTTGCTCTAACAGGGTGTCAGTTCAACGTGACCACATGTTGCTCTAACAGGGTGTCAGTTCAACGTGACCACATGTTGCTCTAACAGGGTGTCAGTTCAATGTGTGTTCTAGTTCTGCCCCAGTGTTCGCCAGGTGTGCATTTCACCCACACACACACACACACACACACACACACACACACACACACACACACACACACACACACACACACACACACACACACACACACACGTGGATGTCAGAGAGATGACGATCTTGACAAGACACGACTCAACCTAATGCCCTGTAGGCTGCTAAGACACAGTAGTGACGGGGGAGAGGAGAGTGTGTTGGGGGAGGAACGCGGGAGAGGGAAGACGGGTCTGCCATGTGTGGGGTGATGCAGAACAGGTGGACAGATACGGGTTGACACTAAAAGGAGTGACACACACACACACACAAAACGTTCTGCTGCGGGTTACGAGGATAAGTCCATGTTACACGTATTGTCCTTCTCATCGTTATGAGGCGTCTCTCCTGTGCCTCAATTATACAGAGGTTTTTCCCTCCAGCTCAAATGAAACTTTATCTCTCTCTGTTTCTAACAGTGTATTATTCAGTATTTACATTCAGTTGTTTTGTGAAGCCTTACATCTAAACCTTGAACACACAATGATCAGGGATACTGACTGTGTGTTGCAATTATACTTTGAAGATGAGCAGAGTGCAAACATCACACACATTGCCTGCCAGTTCATCTTGCTCTCAATAAATAACACAACGTACATACTTTCCAGTGGCTTTGAGCTGGCTGCATGGATACAGCAGGCCTCACTGACACTCTCTCTTCTTCTCCCCTCCTCCCCTCTTCTTTCCTCCTCTCCTCTTCTCCTTTTCTACTCTTCTCTCCCCTTCTCCCCTCCCCTTCTCTCCCCTCCTCTCTCATCATCTCCTCTCCCCTCCTCTCCTCTTCTCCCCTCCTCTCCTCTTCTCCCCTCCGCTCCTCTTCTCCCCTCCTCTCCTCTTCTCCCCTCCCCTCCTCTCCTCTTCTCCTCTCCTTTTCCATCCTCTCCTCTTCTCCCCTCTCCTTTTGTCTCCTCTCCTCTTCTTCCCTCCTCTCCTCATCTCCCCTCCCCTCCTCTCCTCTTCTCCCCTCCTCTTCTCCCCTCCTCTCCTCTTCTCCCCTCCCCCCTCTCCTCTTCTCCCCTCCCCTCCTCTCCTCTTCTTTCCCATCCTCTTCTCCTCCCCTCCCCTCCTCTCCCCTCCCCTCCTCTTCTCCCCTCTCCTCTTCTCCTCTCCTTTCCCATCCTCTTCTCCCCTCCCCTCCTCTTCTCCCTCCCCCTCCTCTCCTTTCCCATCCTCTCCTCTCCTCTTTTCCCTCCTCTTCTCCCCTCCTCTCCTCTCCTCTTCTCCCTTCCTCTCCTCTCCTCTTCTCCCCTCCTCTCCTCTCCTCTTCTCCCCTCCTCTCCTCTCCTCTTCTCCCCTCCTCTCCTCTTCTCCCCTCCTCTCCTCTTCTCCCCTCCTCTCCTCTCCTCTTCTCCTTTCCTCTCCTCTCCTCTTCTCCCCTCCTCTCCTCTCCTCTTCTCCCCTCCTCTCCTCTTCTCCCCTCCTCTCCTCTTCTCCCCTCCCCTCCTTTCCTCTCCTCTTCTCCCCTCCTCTTCTCCTCCCCTCCCCTCCTCTCCCCTCCTCTTCTCCCCTCTCCTCTTCTCCTCTCCTTTCCCATCCTCTTCTCCCCTCCCCTCCTCTTCTTTCTCCCCCTCCTCTCCTTTCCCATCCTCTCCTCTCCTCTTTCCCCTCCTCTTCTCCCCTCCTCTCCTCTCCTCTTCTCCCCTCCCCTCCTCTTCTCCCTCCCCCTCCTCTCCTTTCCCATCCTCTCCTCTCCTCTTTCCCCTCCTCTTCTCCCCTCCTCTCCTCTCCTCTTCTCCCCTCCTCTCCTCTCCTCTTCTCCCCTCCTCTCCTCTTCTCCCCTCCTCTCCTCTTCTCCCCTCCTCTCCTCTCCTCTTCTCCTTTCCTCTCCTCTCCTCTTCTCCCCTCCTCTCCTCTCCTCTTCTCCCCTCCTCTCCTCTTCTCCCCTCCTCTCCTCTTCTCCCCTCCCCTCCTTTCCTCTCCTCTTCTCCCCTCCTCTCCTCTCCTCTTCTCCCTTCCTCTCCTCTTCTCCCCTCCTCTCCTCTCCTCTTCTCCCCTCCTCTCCTCTTCTCCCCTCCTCTCCTCTTCTCCCCTCCTCTCCTCTTCTCCCTTCCTCTCCTCTTCTCCCCTCCTCTCCTCTTCTCCCCTCCTCTCCTCTCCTCCCCTCCTCTCCTCTTCTCCCCTCCTCTCCTCTTCTCCCCTCCTTTTCTCCTCTATTCATACCCCTTGACATATTCCACATTTGGTGATGTTACAGCCTGAATTCAAAATGTTTTAAATTGTTTCGTTTTTTACCCATTTCCACACAATAACCCATAATGAAAAAGTGAAAACATGTTTTTAAAAATGTTTGCAAATGTATTGAAAATTAAATATCTAATTTACATAAGTATTCACACCCCTGAGTCAATACATGTTAGAATCATCTCTAAGAGCTTTGTACATCTGGACTGTACAATATTTGCACATTATTATTTTTTAAAATTATTATTCCAGCTCTGTCAAGTTGGTTGTTGATCATTGCTAGACAGTCTTGTCATTGATTTTAAAGCCAATTACTAGGCCACTCAGGAACATTCAATGCAGTCTTGTTAAGCAACTCCAGCATATATTTGGCCTGTTTAGGTTATTGTCCTGCTGAAAGGTGAATTTGTCTCCCAGTGTCTGTTGGAAAGCAGACTGAACCAGGTTTTCCTCTCGGATTTTGCCTGTGCTTAGCTCTATTGCGTTTATTTTTATCCTAAAAAACTCCCCCGCCCTTGCCGATGATAAGCATACCCATAACATGATGCAGCCACCAACATGCTAGAAAATATGAAGAGTGATACTCAGTGATGTGTTGTGTTGGATTTGCCACAAACATAACACTTTTTATTTAGGACATAAAGTAAGTTTCTTTGCCAAATTTTTTGCAGTTTTACTTTCAGTGCCATATTGCAAACAGGATGGATGTTTTTGGAATATTTGTATTCTGTACAGACTTCCTTCTTTTCACTCTGTCATTTAGGTTAGTATTGTGGAGTAACTACAATGTTGTTGATCCATCCTCAGTTTTCCCATATCGCAGTCGTTAAACTCTGTAACTGTTTTAAAGTCACCATTGGCCTCATGGTGATATCCCTGAGAGGTTCCCTTCCTCTCTGGCAACTGAGTTAGGAATTTTGTAGTGACTGGGTGTATTGATACACAAAGTGCAATTAATAATTTCACCATGCTCAAAGGGATATTCAATGTCTGCTTTTTTTTTGGAAAACCTTCCTGTCTTTGTGGTTGAGTCTGTGTTTGAAATTCACTGCTCGACTGATAGGTACAGAGACTAGGTATTCATTCAAAAATCATGCTAAACACTTTTATTGCACATGCAATTTATTATGTGACTTTTTAAGCAAATATTTACTTCTGAACTTATTTAAGCTTGCCATAACAAAGGGGTCAAATACTTATTGACTCCAGACATTTCAGCTGAATTTTTTTATTAATTAGTAAAAATGTAAAAATAAAAAACATAATTCCACTTTGACATTATGGGGTGTTGGTGTAGGCCAGTGACACCAAATCTCAATTTAATCTATATAAAATTCAGGCTGCAACACAACAAAATGTGGACAACGTCAAGGGGTGTGAATACCTTCTGAAGGCACTGTAATGTAATGAACAGATGATTTATAGTGGTTTATACTTAATACTCTGTAAAAACACATTGTGGATAGATTTAAAAATGTGTTAAAAAATAAACTGGTAATTTAACATAAAAAAACAAATGAACACAAAATGTTGTCAAAAAAATATATCATTTGAAATTATGTTTAAATAGAGATAATGTTCAAGGATTTTATATAATATTAAACATCGTACAATTTTATGAAATATTTGTTTTAATGCAATATATTTGACCATATTTGTGTATGTGTTCAGATTTCATTGTGCATTGATGACAATGTAATTCATTTATAGTTTTAATTATGAATGTGACCACATCTAGAACACTTCCGATGGCTAGTTACCTTTGTATGATATACACTTTAAAAATGGCAAAGACTTAAAAATGATGACAATCTGTGGTAAATTAATATGGTACCAAATACAACAACATGCTTGGATAATAATGTGAAATGTTTATTTGTATTCATTGTTTTAATCAGAAAATAATGTACTGTAATTAGACAAATAAATCACACCTACATCATCTGCCCAAAGATCAATGCAACTCATCTATTTTCCCAAAACCATAGCCAATCAACAAACAATATGATGTGTCAGATGATCAATATATTTAGTAGATTTTCCAAACAGAAATTGTTCCAATATTACATATACAGCGTACTGTCTATACCAAATTGTTCCGCTTTTATCTTTGAAAAAAAGGTGAGACTAGGATATATCTGAAAATAACTGATTATAGCAAAAAAATCTTTAGTTTGAAACCAAATATAGGCACCAAATGTAATAAATAAACAGCACTAAAAACATTTGACCATGTCACCTTTTAATCTGAGTAATTTTGTTTTCATGAATTAAGGAAATACTCAATTTCTTTATCAAATGTTTACGTTTGTCATTGGTTTAATGCAGATCAACGGTGTAACCACTTTTAGAACAATGGAAACCCAACACCATTATTAAACAGATTTCACCGTAGAAACAGCCAGGCGTAGTGCGGTGTGTGTGTTGAACCATGAGGATCAACTCCCCTCGCTGCCTGGTGCATTACGTTTCATCCAACCATCTAATTATTCCCTCAGAAAGCTGAAATTTGAAGATACAAAAGAGCGTCCCTATCTGTCACTGAGCGCCATTGATCTTATTGGAACAAAATGTGGGTGCAGAGGAAACCCAATATAACTCCATACCATTGAATTCCACACAGTATTATTCACCAACAGAATTGACAGGTTTCCCTGAGACGTTCCTTTTAATCTTCAACTGTTGTTCAAGAAGATAAAAAAAAACGACATTCCAGGCTTTTCCCCTTTTTCCATATTTGCGAGGAGGTTAACAACAAGGCTATTGAAGTAGGGAGAAAAAAAATACTATTCCATATAACTGGTTGATTATTAACATTGAGAAGTGGAAGACAGGTGTATGTGGTGTGTTACAGGTGTATGTGGTGTGTTACAGGTGTATGTGGTGTATTACAGGTGTATGTGGTGTATTACAGGTGTATGCTGTGTATTACAGGTGTATGTGGTGTATTACAGGTGTATGCTGTGTATTACAGGTGTATGCTGTGTGTTACAGGTGTATGTGGTGTATTACAGGTGTATGCTGTGGGTTACAGGTGTATGTGGTGTATTACAGGTGTATGCTGTGTGTTACAGGTGTATGTGGTGTGTTACAGGTGTATGCTGTGTGTTACAAGTGTATGTAGTGTATTACAGGTGTATGTGGTGTATTACAGGTGTATGCTGTGTGTTACAGGTGTATGTGGTGTATTACAGGTGTATGTGGTGTATTACAGGTGTATGCTGTGTGTTACAGGTGTATGTGGTGTATTACAGGTGTATGAGGTGTATTACAGGTGTATGCGTTGTATTACAGGTGTATGCGTTGTATTACAGGTGTATGCATTGTATTGCAGGTGTTTGTGGTGTATTACAGGTGTATGATGTGTATTACAGGTGTATGCGTTGTATTGCAGGTGTTTGTGGTGTATTACAGGTGTACGCTGTGTATTACAGGTGTATGTGGTGTATTACAGGTGTTTGTGGTGTATTACAGGTGTACGCGTTGTATTACAGGTGTATGTGGTGTATTACAGGTGTTTGCGGTGTATTACAGGTGTATGCTGTGTATTACAGGTGTATGTGGTGTATTACAGGTGTATGCTGTGTATTACAGGTGTATGTGGTGTATTACAGGTGTTTGTGGTGTATTACAGGTGTACGCGTTGTATTACAGGTGTATGTGGTGTATTACAGGTGTATGCGCTGTATTACAGGTGTATGTGGTGTATTACAGGTGTACGCGTTGTATTACAGGTGTATGTGGTGTATTACAGGTGTATGCTGTGTATTACAGGTGTATGTTCTGTATTACAGGTGTACGTGTTGTATTACAGGTGTTTGTGGTGTATTACAGGTGTATGTGGTGTATTACAGGTGTATGTGGTGTATTACAGGTGTACGTGTTGTATTACAGGTGTACGTGGTGTATTACAGGTGTATGCGCTGTATTACAGGTGTATGTGGTGTATTACAGGTGTACGTGTTGTATTACAGGTGTTTGTGGTGTATTACAGGTGTATGTGGTGTATTACAGGTGTATGTGGTGTATTACAGGTGTACGTGTTGTATTACAGGTGTATGTGGTGTATTACAGGTGTATGCGTTGTATTACAGGTGTATGTGGTGTATTACAGGTGTATGTGGTGTATTACAGGTGTACGTGTTGTATTACAGGTGTATGTGGTGTATTACAGGTGTACGCGTTGTATTACAGGTGTATGTGGTGTATTACAGGTGTATGTGGTGTATTACAGGTTTATGTGGTGTATTACAGGTGTATTACAGGTGTACGTGTTGTATTACAGGTGTTTGTGGTGTATTACAGGTGTATGTGGTGTATTACAGGTGTATGTGGTGTATTACAGGTGTACGTGTTGTATTACAGGTGTTTGTGGTGTATTACAGGTGTATGTGGTGTATTACAGGTGCATGTGGTGTATTACAGGTGTACGCGTTGTATTACAGGTGTATGTGGTGTATTACAGGTGTATGCGCTGTGTGTGTGTGTGTGTGAGTGAGAGAGAGAGAGAGAGAGAGAGTATGTGCGTATGTCTCTAGTGATGGGACAGCTCAACCAGTTTCTGTCATTTCTGTAATGGTAAACATTAGGATAACATATAGGCTAGATAGAGCTGTGTTAAGAGCAAATGTATGATATGAGCTCTAAACAGTTCTAGTTGGCCTGACCCACAGAGCCTCTCGAAAGACCTGGATCTAATCTAGGAATAGAAGCAGGGCATCTTTGTGATGAGGGAGTTATAGTTTCACTGCCCAGGCTCAGATCAACTTTCAACTCTCTAAAGCCTAAATTACTGTTACATTTGAAGATCCCTTCCAAAAAATATATATATCCCCGCATCCCGCGGTATTTGACAGTTCCCCTCTATTGTTTGACATTTACCCCGCCCCTTCGCTCCGGGATTCCTGGGTTGTTGACATTACTGCCACGGGTCAGGAACAGTAAGGACCTGACGGACTCTTTCTGAACACGTAGCTACTACCTATTCAACTCATTTTACAATTATAGGTCTTCTGTTTTTAGCGCACAGGGAAACTCGACTGCAGCACGACTTTGGATTTGGAAAAGTAAGCCCCAAAGCAAAGACAACCCGCCATCACCACCAGAAGACGGAAGGAAAAGTGAGGCTCCCACTTCCTGGTAAGAATGTAGAAGCAAAGATAGTTCTGTCTCTGGCAGAAGTTTGTTAAACTAGCCAACTATATTGTTAGCTACTTTCCAGCGTCCATACCACATGTGCAACTTAGCTAGCTAGAAAGATAATATAATTTACGGGTAACTTGTAAATACGCTCCGGAAAGTTTTAGCAAACAGGACGAAAGCAGTGCTACTTGTTTCTATCGTGCTGTAGTTAGCTAACGGTAGCCCGTTAGCTATCCAGCTGTTTTCTAAAGTTTATCTTGCGAATTAGCGCGTTGCTATAGTCTCTACTGTCAACAGTTAGTTAGCTAGCTAGGTATGTTGTTTAATAATGTGCACAGCTAGCTACTAGTATAACGTTTTGTCGTCAGTTTAGCAAAAGTCGTGCAAATATTTTTTTATTTTTCCAAACTTTTTTGTCAGCCTGTCCTGGATCTCAGTTTCGTTTCTCCAGTGTGAAATGAGAATGGAAATGTGGGGTGAATTCAGAATAGTGAACGTAAATATGCTGCGATGAATTAGCTGATTTGTAGCTAACTAATGTATTTCGAATACTAGCTGTGTCAAGTCAGTGTTCTTGATACCTTCAATTCCGTACTGAGAAGAGGTACTGGAATAGCTGCTCTCTGCAGACTTGTTTCCCAAATTGTTGAGTAGTTTATGGTGTGAAATCACAACTGTGAAGATTCTGTACATATTAACACAGTACCTTTTAAAAAAAAACTCTGACACTCAAGATGACACACATGCTTTGTCTACTCTAGACCCATATGGTAGAGGTTGAACTTGAGGTAATGTGGGCCTATTGCCACAGAACACCATATTGTCTATTGTACTAGACTGATGCGCTCACCTCACAGCTCACACTAACATTGTTTTCACAGCCCAATGTCTCTCAGCTCTGTACCATCAGTTGCCCAGAACAGAACACAGCCACAGATGATTCAGAAGTGACTGAGTTGACCTAATTATTACTCAACCTCCTGTTGCCACATCCCCTCTCCATCAAAAACAAGAGAGAGAGAGAGAGAGAGAGTAGTCACTCTCACTCAGCTAGGTGATGGAGATGAGATCAGTGCCTGTCTCTCTGAAGTACAGTATCAAGGATCTAGTCAGGAACCTGATGGATGATCAGTCAATGGCAGCCAAAAGCTGGCTGCATCAAACAGGGCTGAGCGTCAACGGGTTGTAGCGTTTAGGCAGGGCCGCCTGCCAGTAACCTTGTTTTTGATTGCTGATGAGACGTGAATGGTTTTTGACAGCCTTTGGCGAAATGTCATGATTTGTTGCATTGTAAACTAGGTTATGCTTTTGTTGTTGTAGCATCTAGGCTATATGAGGCCTATGTCGGTTTGTCTCGTGTTTGACATTGTAACAGTTTACGTCATTGGAGTTATGGTCTTACATTATATCTGCTTTATCCAAATATGTGAAATCGAAATGTTATATATAAAATGAAATGGCTACACTACAGTCATCTTTGTGGAGAATTCTGTAAATCCACGTTCGGCACATTGGAATTTACAAAATGTCTCAGTCCTTTGACAGTTTCCTGTTTGTAGCCGAGCAGCCAGGCTCCAGTATCGTATTCAAGATGGGATGTGACATTTGTCATCTGACCACTTTTACAGTCATCATGCCCCTGGGGATTTTTTACAAAGAACCCAAAAAAAAAGAGAACTCTTTTTATATCTTAAAGCACGTTTGATGAGGAAGTCTCCCCAGGCTATTTTTTTTAGCTACATTAAATTCTTCCTTTTTGCATAATGTCAGAGTTTACCCCCCGGCTCTACAGAAAGGATAGATACTATGCCTAGGCTACAAGTGAAATGTTTGCTTCCGTTCTTGAACAGAATGTTTATATTTATATATATATTTTTAATTGACCAATCTTATTTTGTGCCAAAATTGGCCCTTCCAAAATTGCTCTTTTGTCTTATGAAGACCTTTTGGTGGGGTGCTGAGAGCAGGCTGTTTTTTACCCCATCAAACAACTAGACTGTCAATATTTCACCTATCTGAGGAACAGGCTTGACTATCACCTCCGTTCTATATCTTATGAAGGTCACTGATGTTCACAGATTCAAATATCCTTCGAGGATGCCTTCCGGCTCCTGGTTTGATATGAAAGTTCTTCATTTTCTGAAACATTGATCCCTTTCTCATCAAGGTCTGCTGTGCTCTGAGGGAAAACTGACTACAAAGACATACAAAACAGTAAATTACTGACCTCCGACCCTGTGTAAAGTCTGAGCAGCAGTTGGTGGGCTCTTGGGTTAGCCCAGGCCATGACAACAAGGGCAGAGCGATATGGCCTAAAAATCATCTCTCTTTTCTTTCCAACTTATGGACAATTCGCTATGTGTGTGTGTGTATGTATATATATGTATATATATATATATATATATATATATATATATATATTATTTGATTGATTGATAAAAAAAAATATATATATATATATATTTTCTCTGAATAATCTTTGTTGTGCAATTTTTAAGGTCAAATACACTGCATTTCAAACAGTCAGGAATAATCTACTGAATTCAGGGTTTGTAAAATTATACCTAGGCTAAATATAAGCCTTCAACCATAAGACCCACTAATAATTTACTTATTTTATAAAAAATAGGTTAACCTGCTTTTTTTGTTGTTGCAGTAATCACTGATCTGGTTTTCAGGTCTGTCTATGAAAAATACCCTGGTAGCAGGCATTCTAGAACATTAACACAGGTCTCATTAACAGTCTCAAGCACAAGTCCACGTGCTCGTGAGTAGCCAGCTAATCTTAATATTTAAAAGTCTAGCCAACTTGGATATATTTGCTTGCTAACCAGGTAGAACAGTTGAACTGTTATGAACACGCCCTCCTGTCTGTCTGCAACAGTTTGAACAACATAGCCCATTCACATTTTTTTTTTAGATGTTGAATTCATTTTATAAAACACAGACTAAACAGCTAGCTCATAACTGTCTGTTGCTAAAATGCTGCTAGTGGTACCGCAAATGCCGCGTGAGTCAAACTAAGGATACATTTTCCAATCATCTTCATTGATGAAACTCCCGTTTTTAAGTATTGTCGGCTTTGTTCTACGTTTTGGGAGTTTTGAGACATAAAAAGGGCATTGTTAGAAAGATGAAGTTATCCTCTATTAAAGTAAAATTAATGTCTCAATGTGTTTCAGTGTCCATATGACTGATTTGTGTTGGACCAATCCTCAAATGCAAATTGCGAGTTGAAACTGCTTGTTGTCAAGAGAGGAAGAGGTGATCTTTCCTCTTTGTTGTTGTGAGTGGAAAGGGGAGGGGCTTGGTGTCTGCGAGTGGGAAGGTGTTCCCAGCACAGAAGGGGGAGGGGCTTGGTGTCTGCGAGTGGGAAGGTGTTCCCAGCACAGAAGGGGGAGGGGCTTGGTGTCTGCGAGTGGGAAGGTGTTCACAGCACAGAAGGGGGAGGGGCTTGTTGTCTGCGAGTGGGAAGGTGTTCACAGCACAGAAGGGGGAGGGGCTTGGTGTCTGCGAGTGGGAAGGTGTTCACAGCACAGAAGGGGGAGGGGCTTGGTGTCTGCGAGTGGGAAGGTGTTCCCAGCACAGAAGGCGCTAAGGAGACGAGACCAAAAAGACAGAACTCTCGTTAAAAAAAATACAAACCTCAATTCTTGCAATACAGGCAATAAAACATAAATTCATCAAATTATTTTGATATATCGCCCAGCCCTAATGACAACACAATATCCACTCTTTACATCACTCCGAAGGGACTCACACAATGTCACACTGTTATTTAGTATTTTTCAGTTAAAAGCCCATTTACTTCTGTGTGACGATATTACAGTATTTAAAAAGATAACACAGTTTTTATTTTAGCCTATTATATGATTACCAATATTGCCCCAAAGTAGGCCCGATGAGGCTTTATTGAATGTTAATTAAGATACGATATTAGTACAATAGGGTTTTGCTAAACGATTAAGAACGTCTGGTTTTCTGACATGATTCTAAAATGTAACATGATTCTGGACAGCTGACTAAACCGTACAGTTTAGACAGGGAAGAGCACCTCGTAAATGTCTCTGCTCAGGCTCATATGATTTTAGTATTTAACTCTCTTTCTAGATGAGATTTTATGGCTCACACACGAGCCAGTCCATAGACATACTGTGTGTTTATGTTCTGACCCCGGGCAGCCCTGTGAGCGTGGCCCTAGCCCTGTGAGCGTTGCCCTAGCCCTGTGAGCGTGGCCCTAGCCCTGTGAGCGTGGCCCTAGCCCTGTGAGCGTGGCCCTAGCCCTGTGAGCGTGGCCCTAGCCCTGTGAGCGTGGCCCTAGCCCTGTGAGCGTGGCCCTAGCCCTGTGAGCGTGGCCCTAGCCCTGTGAGCGTGGCCCTAGCCCTGTGAGCGTGGCCCTAGCCCTGTCGTCAGAGCGCCAGCTAAAGCCAAGTTGACAGATTGTGAACTGTGCTGGAACAGATCGCTCAAAAGCACAAAGTTCCTTTATTAGTTGTTGTGTAGTCCCCCTTCCTTCCACATCTCTTTAGATTATACCAAACACACATACTACAACTCCCCCAGGATATAGATTCACTTTCATGGAATAATTACAAGATGCTATGTGCCACTGTAAACAGTAGAGCAATGACAGCAACAGTATGCATTTGTCATGAGACGAGACAAAAGCAGAATGAATGTGCGCTCTTGCATTGCAGAAAGAGTGCAGTACATCATTTCAAATGGAGGAGTGTTGACTGTGTCGCTATGGGCGTTTGTTCCAACATCACCGCAAATTAGTCTTGAAGCTCTCACACAGGATTTACAGCAGGAAAGAGCATGTCGACTACAGCGTGTACATTTGTGTGACTGTCACACACACACACACACAGACTGTCTGTCTCTGTTTCACTTCCTGCATTTGTGACCAGCATTGGAGCAGCCTTCGCTGGGTCTCAGGTCCTATGTCTCTGGTCCTGGGGTTCTGGAACCCTTGTCGAGGCATGGAGAGAGGATCCATAAGAACCCGACTATTCTGCCCTGCTGTCCTTAAACACCCCCTTTGGTCCCGGGGCTTCCGCTAGCTGGGGCCCCGTCTGGTCCTGGGGCTCTCTGCTAGCCGGGGCCCCCCTCTGCTCTTGGGGCTCTCCGTTAGCCAGGGCCCTCCTCTGGTCCTGGGGCTCTCCGCTAGCTGGGGCCCCCCTTCTGGTCCTGGGGCTCTCCGCTAGCCGGGGCCCCCCTGCAGTGGGAGAGGAGAAGCTCAGACGGCCGTGTCCTGCCCTGCAGTGGAAGAGGAGGAGCTCAGACGGCCGTGTCCTGCCCTGCAGTGGGAGAGGAGGAGCTCAGACGGCCTTGTCCTGCCCTGCAGTGGGAGAGGAGCTGCTGGGAGCTACAGAGAGCTTCAGGATGTAGCTGGCTGGGAGGGAGGGAGGGTGGGTGGGAGGCCATGTGGCTGAGGAGCTACAGAGAGCTTCAGGATGTAGCTGGGATGGAGGGAGGGTGGGAGGCCATGAGGCTGAGGAGCTGCTGGGTGCTACAGAGAGCTTCAGGATGTAGCTGGGATGGAGGGAGGGTGGGAGGCTGGCTGGGAGGGAGGGTGGGAGGCCATGAGGCTGAGGAGCTGCTGGGTGCTACAGAGAGCTTCAGGATGTAGCTGGGAGGGAGGGTGGGAGGCTGGCTGGGATGGAGGCTGGGAGGGAGGGAGGGTGGGATAGAGGGTGGGCTGTGGAAGCAGCCATGAGGCTGAGGAGCTGCTGGGAGCTACAGAGAGCTTCAGGATGTAGCTGGGATGGAGGCTGGGAGCGAGGGAGGCTGGCTGGGAGGGAGGGATAGAGGGTGGGAGGCTGGCTGGGAGGGAGGGATAGAGGGTGGGCTGTGGAAGCAGCCATGAGGCTGAGGAGCTGGTTCTGGCTCCTTCAGATGTCCTGCCAAGCTGCGGCTGGGAGACGGGAGACCTCTGCCAGTGTGCTGCGGTCGTGGGGCAGCAAATCAAAATATTTTACAGATGTCTGAAGGCAGGCCCGGGAGCCAGCGGGGTATTTAGCTGTTCTTGAAGGTCTCGGGGTGTTTGTGTGTGTAAAAGCATTATGTGTGAATGGTGGGGCTACAGTGAACAGGAGCAGACATTGGTCAGTACTCGGGAGCATTTGGAGAGCAATTGGTGGGTAAGTCTGGGGCGGACAGTGTATGGCCTAGTGGAGGTGAGTCTGGGGGAGATGGTGTGGAGGTGAGTCTAGGGGGGATGGTGTGGGGCCTAGTGGAGGTGAGTCTGGGGGGGTGGTGTGGAGGTTAGTCTGGGGGATGGGGGATGGTTTAGTCCTAGTGGAGGTAGTGTATACCTCTCAAGCCTAGTACAGGGGGTGGAGTTATTGGGGTGGAGTACTGTGGAGCCTCAGCCTGGCTCCTACCACCATACTGTCTCTGCTAGGCTAGCAGACATGTCCTGGTGGACATTTTAACAGTGAATATTATTTGGAGTGGTAACAGGCTAGCAGCACGCGGTGTGGGGCAGAAGTCTGGAAACGGCCGAGCCTCAGGTACTAAAGCATGTTTATCACAAGGTCTGGGATGATACCGGTATCGTGATACTCGTTAGTATCATGGCAAGGGAACAAAACATCATCATGTTGTCATCCAGAGACACGTGTATTTATTTTCCAAGCTATAGCACACAATATTTTACAGAATCAAAGAGTTCGGTCTGCTTCGTGTTTTTTTTTTTTGTGTGTTATTTTTGCCATGAAGAAAATATCTCCATACTGGTATCTTCCTAGCCCAATGACAGCCCTCTAAAAGCCTCCTAAAACAAACAGCTTCGCTCTGCTGCACAGCCCAATGCAGTGCAGCCCAAACGCAGCGCACACCGCGTCTTGAAGTTAGCGTTCCGTCAGAAGAAGCCAGATGGCATGGGTTGGCAGTGTTGCGGCAGAGAAAGCATCCCCTGATGAAAGGAGTCCCTGTCTTTGAACAGGAAGTCTGGCGCGGCTGCACGGTCTGTGTTTCCATCGGGGCTACGGGTCAAACTGTTGCCACTACTCCTGGAATTGATGCTTTTTCACGCTTTTTCATGTTCATATCGGATAAAACAAGAAGGCAGGAAGTCTCATTAATATTAATGACCTAATGTGGGAAGGAGGGAGGGAAGGCCTTTGTAGTTGGTATCAGGACTGTCTGCTCTGGAACCTTCCCTGTTGTGGAGAGAACCTGTCTTTCTTGAGCTTTCTCGCTGTCGTGCTCTCTGTGTCGCGCTCTCTCTCTCTCTCTGCGTCTGTGTCTCTCTCTGCGTCTGTGTCTCTCTCTGTCTCTCTCTCTCTGCGTCTGTCTCTCTCTGCGTCTGTGTCTCTCTCTGCGTCTGTGTCTCTCTCTGCGTCTGTGTCTCTCTGCGTCTGTGTGTCTCTCTGTGTCTCTCTGTGTCTCTCTCTTTCTGCGTCTCTGTGTCTCTCGCTCTCTCTGTCTCTCGCTCTCTCTCTGCGTCTTTCTGTGTGTCTCTCTGTCTCTGTCTCTCTCTCTCTGCGTCTCTGTGTGTCTCTCTGCGTCTGTGTGTCTCTCTCTCTGTGTCTCTCTCTGCGTCTCTCTGTGTCTCTGTCTCTCTCTCTCTGCGTCTGTGTGTCTCTCTCTCTGTGTCTCCTTGTCTCTCTGCGTCTCTGTCTCTGTCTCTCTCTCTCTCTCTCTCTCTGCGTCTCTGCGTCTCTCTCTCTGCGTTTCTCTCTCTGCGTCTGTCTGTCATGCTCACTCTCTCTCTCTGCGTCTGTCTCTCTCTCTCTCTCTCTCTCTCTCTGCATCTCTGTCTCTCTCTCTCTCTGCGTCTGTGTGTCTCTCTCTCTGTCTCTCTCTCTCTCTCTCTCTGCGTCTCTCTGTGTCTCTCTCTCTCTCTCTGCGTCTCTCTCTCTCTGTGTTTCTCTCTCTGCGTCTCTCTGCGTCTCTGTCATGCTCACTCTCTCTCTCTCTGTGTCTCTCTCTCTCCTTAGAAACTGTCACCATCTCTCGTAGCGGTCGACCGATTATGATTTTAACGCCGATATCGATTATTGGAGGACCAAAAAAAGCCGATACAATTTATTTATTTATTTATTTGTAATAATGACAATTACAACAATACTGAATGAACACTTATTTTAACTTAATATAATACATCAATAAAATTTTGCAGAGTGCAAAGAGCGAGCGAGAGAGAGAGAGAGAGGAGAGGGCGGAGAGAGAGAGAGAGAGAGAGAGAGAGAGAGGAGAGGGCGGAGAGAGAGAGAGAGAGAGAGAGAGAGGAGAGGGCGAAGAGAGAGAGAGGAGAGAGGGCGGAGAGAGAGAGAGAGAGAGAGGAGAGAGGGCGGAGAGAGAGAGAGAGAGAGAGAGGAGAGAGGGCGAAGAGAGAGAGAGAGAGGAGAGGGCGAAGAGAGAGAGGAGAGGGCGAAGAGAGAGAGGAGAGGGCGGAGAGAGAGAGAGGAGAGGGCTAAGAGAGAGAGAGGAGAGGGCGAAGAGAGAGAGAGGAGAGGGCGAAGAGAGAGAGAGGAGAGGGCGAAGAGAGAGAGAGGAGAGGGCGAAGAGAGAGAGAGGAGAGGGCGAAGAGAGAGAGAGGAGAGGGCAGAGAGAGAGAGAGGAGAGGGCGAAGAGAGAGAGAGGAGAGGGCGAAGAGAGAGAGAGGAGAGGGCGAAGAGAGAGAGAGGAGAGGGCGAAGAGAGAGAGAGAGAGAGAGAGGAGAGGGCGAAGAGAGAGAGAGAGGAGAGGGCGAAGAGAGAGAGAGAGAGAGAGAGGAGAGGGCGGAGAGAGAGAGAGAGGAGAGAGGGCGAAGAGAGAGAGAGAGAGAGGAGAGAGGGCGAAGAGAGAGAGAGAGAGAGGAGAGAGGGCGAAGAGAGAGGAGAGAGGGCGAAGAGAGAGAGAGAGAGGAGAGAGGGCGAAGAGAGGGGAGAGAGGGCGAAGAGAGAGAGAGAGAGGAGAGAGGGCGAAGAGAGAGAGAGGAGAGAGGGCGAAGAGAGAGAGAGAGAGGAGAGAGGGCGAAGAGAGAGAGGAGAGAGGAGAGAGGGCGAAGAGAGAGAGAGAGAGAGAGAGAGAGGAGAGGGCGAGAGAGAGAGAGAGAGAGAGAGAGAGAGAGGAGAGGGCGGAGAGAGAGAGAGAGAGGAGAGGGCGAAGAGAGAGAGAGAGAGCGGAGAGGGCAGAGAGAGAGGAGAGGGCAGAAAGAGAGGAGAGGGCGAAGAGAGAGAGGAGAGGGCGAAGAGAGAGAGGAGAGGGCAGAGAGAGAGAGAGAGGGCAGAGAGAGAGAGAGAGGAGAGGGCAGAGAGAGAGAGAGGAGAGGGCGAAGAGAGAGAGAGAGGAGAGGGCGAAGAGAGAGAGAGAGGAGAGGGCGAAGAGAGAGAGGAGAGGGCGAAGAGAGGGCAGAGAGAGAGGAGAGGGCAGAGAGAGAGAGAGAGGAGAGGGCAGAGAGAGAGAGAGAGGAGAGGGCAGAGAGAGAGAGAGAGGAGAGGGCGAAGAGAGAGAGAGAGGAGAGGGCGAAGAGAGAGAGGAGAGGGCGAAGAGAGAGAGGAGAGGGCGAAGAGAGGGCAGAGAGAGAGGAGAGGGCAGAGAGAGAGGAGAGGGCAGAGAGAGAAGAGAGGGCAGAGAGAGAGGAGAGGGCAGAGAGAGAGGAGAGGGCGGAGAGAGGGAGAGGAGAGGGCGGAGAGAGGGAGAGGAGAGGGCGGAGAGAGAGAGAGGAGAGGGCAGAGAGAGAGGAGAGGGCGAAGAGAGAGAGGAGAGGGCAGAAAGAGAGGAGAGGGCGAAGAGAGAGAGGAGAGGGCAGAGAGAGAGGAGAGGGCGAAGAGAGAGAGGAGAGGGCAGAGAGAGAGAGAGAGAGGAGAGGGCAGAGAGAGAGAGAGAGAGAGAGGAGAGGGCGAAGAGAGAGAGAGGAGAGGGCGAAGAGAGAGAGGAGAGGGCGAAGAGAGAGAGGAGAGGGCGAAGAGAGAGAGAGAGAGGAGAGGGCGAAGAGAGAGAGAGGAGAGGACGAAGAGAGAGAGAGGAGAGGGCAGAGAGAGAGGACAGGGCAGAGAGAGAGGAGAGGGCGGAGAGAGAGAGAGGAGAGGGCGGAGAGAGGGAGAGGAGAGGGCGGAGAGAGGGAGAGGAGAGGGCGGAGAGAGGGAGAGGAGAGGGCGGAGAGAGGGAGAGGAGAGGGCGGAGAGAGAGAGAGGAGAGGGCGGAGAGAGAGAGAGGAGAGGGCGGAGAGAGAGAGGAGAGGGTGGAGAGAGAGAGAGAGGAGATGGCGTGAAGAGAGAGAGAGAGAGGAGATGGCGTGAAGAGAGAGAGAGGAGATGGCGTGAAGAGAGAGAGAGGAGATGGCGTGAAGAGAGAGAGAGGAGATGGCGTGAAGAGAGAGAGAGGAGATGGCGTGAAGAGAGAGAGAGGAGAGGGCGGAGAGGGCAGAGAGAGAGGAGAGGGCAGAGAGAGAGGAGAGGGCAGAGAGAGAGGAGAGGGCGGAGAGAGAGAGAGAGAGAGGAGAGAGGGCGGAGAGAGAGAGGGAGAGGGCGGAGAGAGAGAGGAGAGGGCGGAGAGAGAGAGGAGAGGGCGGAGAGAGAGAGAGGAGATGGCAGAGGGAGGAGAGAGAGAGGAGAGGGCAGAGAGAGGAGAGGGCGGAGAGAGAGAGGAGAGGGCGGAGAGAGAGAGCGAGGAGAGGGCGGAGAGAGAGAGGGGAGATGGCGTGAAGAGAGAGAGGGCGGAGAGAGAGAGGAGAGGGCGGAGAGAGAGAGGAGAGAGAGGAGAGGGAGGAGAGGGCGGAGAGAGAGAGAGAGGAGAGGGCAGAGAGAGAGGAGAGGGCAGAGAGGGCGGAGAGAGAGAGGATAGGGCGGAGAGAGAGTGGAGTTGGCGAAGCGAGGAGAGGGCGGAGAGAGAGGAGAGGGCGGAGAGAGAGAGGAGAGGGCGGAGAGAGAGGAGAGGGCGGAGAGAGAGGAGAGGGCGGAGAGAGAGAGGAGAGGGCGGAGAGAGAGAGGAGAGGGAGGAGAGAGAGAGAGGAGAGGGCGAAGAGAGAGAGAGGAGAGGGCAGAGAGAGAGAGAGAGAGAGGAGAGGGCGAAGAGAGAGAGGAGAGGGCGAAGAGAGAGAGAGAGAGGAGAGGGCGAAGAGAGAGAGAGAGAGGAGAGGGCGAAGAGAGAGAGAGAGAGAGAGGAGAGGGCGAAGAGAGAGAGAGAGAGGAGAGGGCGAAGAGAGAGAGAGAGAGAGAGGAGAGGGCGGAGAGAGAGAGAGAGAGAGAGGAGAGAGGGCGAAGAGAGAGAGAGAGAGAGGAGAGAGGGCGAAGAGAGAGAGAGAGAGAGGAGAGAGGGCGAAGAGAGAGAGAGAGAGAGGAGAGAGGGCGAAGAGAGAGAGAGAGAGGAGAGAGGGCGAAGAGAGAGAGAGAGAGGAGGGAGAGAGGGCGAAGAGAGAGAGAGAGAGGAGAGAGGGCGAAGAGAGAGAGAGGAGAGAGGGCGAAGAGAGAGAGAGAGAGGAGAGAGGGCGAAGAGAGAGAGGAGAGAGGAGAGAGGGCGAAGAGAGAGAGAGAGAGAGAGAGAGGAGAGGGCGAAGAGAGAGAGAGAGAGAGAGAGAGAGAGAGAGAGGAGAGGGCGAAGAGAGAGAGAGAGGAGAGGGCGAAGAGAGAGAGAGAGAGAGAGGAGAGGGCAGAGAGAGAGGAGAGGGCAGAAAGAGAGGAGAGGGCGAAGAGAGAGAGGAGAGGGCGAAGAGAGAGAGGAGAGGGCAGAGAGAGGAGAGGGCAGAGAGAGAGAGAGAGGAGAGGGCAGAGAGAGAGAGAGGAGAGGGCGAAGAGAGAGAGAGAGGAGAGGGCGAAGAGAGAGAGAGAGGAGAGGGCGAAGAGAGAGAGGAGAGGGCGAAGAGAGGGCAGAGAGAGAGGAGAGGGCAGAGAGAGAAGAGAGGGCAGAGAGAGAGGAGAGGGCGGAGAGAGGGAGAGGAGAGGGCGGAGAGAGGGAGAGGAGAGGGCGGAGAGAGGGAGAGGAGAGGGCAGAGAGAGAGGAGAGGGCGGAGAGAGAGAGAGAGGAGAGGGCAGAGAGAGAGAGAGAGGAGAGGGCAGAGAGAGAGGAGAGGGCAGAAAGAGAGGAGAGGGCGAAGAGAGAGAGGAGAGGGCAGAAAGAGAGGAGAGGGAGAAGAGAGAGAGGAGAGGGCAGAGAGAGAGGAGAGGGCGAAGAGAGAGAGGAGAGGGCAGAAAGAGAGGAGAGGGCGAAGAGAGAGAGGAGAGGGCAGAGAGAGAGAGAGAGAGGAGAGGGCAGAGAGAGAGGAGAGGGCGAAGAGAGAGAGAGAGGAGAGGGCGAAGAGAGAGAGGAGAGGGCGAAGAGAGAGAGGAGAGGGCGAAGAGAGAGAGAGAGAGGAGAGGGCGAAGAGAGAGAGAGGAGAGGACGAAGAGAGAGAGAGAGAGAGGAGAGAGCAGAGAGAGAGGACAGGGCAGAGAGAGAGGAGAGGGCGGAGAGAGAGAGAGGAGAGGGCGGAGAGAGGGAGAGGAGAGGGCGGAGAGAGGGAGAGGAGAGGGCGGAGAGAGGGAGAGGAGAGGGCGGAGAGAGAGAGAGAGGAGAGGGCGGAGAGAGAGAGAGGAGAGGGCGGAGAGAGAGAGGAGAGGGTGGAGAGAGAGAGAGAGAGAGGAGATGGCGTGAAGAGAGAGAGAGAGAGGAGATGGCGTGAAGAGAGAGAGAGGAGATGGCGTGAAGAGAGAGAGAGGAGATGGCGTGAAGAGAGAGAGAGGAGATGGCGTGAAGAGAGAGAGAGGAGAGGGCGGAGAGGGCAGAGAGAGAGGAGAGGGCAGAGAGAGAGGAGAGGGCAGAGAGAGAGGAGAGGGCAGAGAGAGAGGAGAGGGCGGAGAGAGAGAGAGAGAGAGAGGAGAGAGGGAGAGGGCGGAGAGAGAGAGGGAGAGGGCGGAGAGAGAGAGGAGAGGGCGGAGAGAGAGAGGAGAGGGCGGAGAGAGAGAGAGGAGATGGCAGAGAGAGAGGGAGGAGAGAGAGGAGAGGGCAGAGAGAGGAGAGGGCGGAGAGAGAGAGGAGAGGGCGGAGAGAGAGAGCGAGGAGAGGGCGGAGAGAGAGAGGGGAGATGGCGTGAAGAGAGAGAGGGCGGAGAGAGAGAGGAGAGGGCGGAGAGAGAGAGGAGAGGGCGGAGAGAGGGAGGAGAGGGCGGAGAGAGAGAGAGAGAGAGGAGAGGGCAGAGAGGGCAGAGAGGGCGGAGAGAGAGAGGATAGGGCGGAGAGAGAGAGGATAGGGCGGAGAGAGAGAGGAGAGGGCGGAGAGAGAGGAGAGGGCGGAGAGAGAGAGGAGAGGGAGGAGAGAGAGAGGAGAGGGAGGAGAGGGCAGAGAGAGAGGGAGGAGAGAGAGAGGAGAGGGCGGCGAGAGAGAGGGGAGATGGCGTGAAGAGAGAGAGAGCGGAGAGAGAGAGAGGAGAGGGCGGAGAGAGAGGGAGAGGGCGGAGAGAGAGGGAGAGGGCGGAGAGAGAGAGAGAGGAGAGAGAGAGAGAGGGAGGAGAGGGCAGAGAGAGAGGAGAGGGCGGAGAGAGAGGAGAGGGCGGAGAGAGAGAGGATAGGGCGAAGAGAGAGAGGAGTTGGCGAAGCGAGGAGAGGGCGGAGAGAGAGGAGAGGGCGGAGAGAGAGGAGAGGGCGGAGAGAGAGGAGAGGGCGGAGAGAGAGGAGAGGGCGGAGAGAGAGAGGAGAGGGCGGAGAGAGAGGAGAGGGCCGAGAGAGAGGAGAGAGCAGAAAGAGAGGAGAGGGCAGAGAGAGAGGGAGGAGAGGGCAGAGAGAGAGAGGGAGGAGAGGGCAGAGAGAGAGAGAGGAGAGGGCGGAGAGAGAGAGGGCGGAGAGAGAGAGGGCGGAGAGAGAGAGGGCGGAGAGAGAGAGAGAGAGGAGAGGGCAGAGAGAGAGAGAGAGGAGAGGGCGGAGAGAGCGAGGAGAGGGCGGAGAGAGAGAGAGGAGAGGGAGGAGAGAGAGAGGAGAGGGCGGAGAGAGAGAGGAGAGGGCGGAGAGAGAGAGGAGAGGGCGGAGAGAGAGAGGAGAGGGCAGAGAGAGAGAGAGAGAGGAGAGGGCAGAGAGAGAGAGAGGAGAGGGCGGGGAGAGGGAGAGGAGAGTGCGGAGAGGGCAGAGAGAGAGGAGAGGGCGGAGAGAGAGAGAGAGGAGAGGGCGGAGAGAGAGAGAGAGGAGAGGGCGGAGAGAGAGAGCGAGGAGAGGGCGGAGAGAGAGAGCGAGGAGAGGGCGGAGAGAGAGAGCGAGGAGAGGGCGAAGAGAAAGAGTGAGGAGTTGACGAAGAGAGAGAGCGAGGAGAGGGCGAAGAGAGAATGTGGAGAGGGCGAGGAGAGCGAGAGAGAGAATTTGGTATTTTATTAGGATCCCCATTAGCTTTTGTGAAAGCAGCATGCATCTATTCTTCCTGGGGTCCACACAGAATATGAAACATGACATACTGTAGTACAGAACATTAATAGACAAGAACAGCTCAAGGACGGAACTACATACACTTTTTTTAAAGGCACACGTAGCCTACATGTCAATGCATAGACAAACTATCTAGGTCAAATAGATAGTTTGTCGAGGAGAGGGAGAGCGGGTGAGGAGGGAGGCATTTAGAAGGGAGGAGGAGGGGGAGGGGGGTGACCCCTTAGGGGCAATGTGATTCTCTGATCATTGACTTTACACACACACGCGCACACACACACCCTCTTCAGGAACGCTGGGTGATGTGTGTGTGATTCTCTCTTCATGATTCATATCCGTAAATGATCACAGAGGAGACTGGCACAGACAGCATGCTCTTTGTAGTCTGTTCAGACCTCAGACACCGGGGTCAGACCACCTCAGACATCGGGGTCAGACCACCTCAGACATCGGGGTCAGACCTCCTCAGACATCGGGGTCAGACCTCCTCAGACATCGGGGTCAGACCTCCTCAGACATCGGGGTCAGACCTCCTCAGACATCGGGGTCAGACCTCCTCAGACATCGGGGTCAGACCTCCTCAGACATCGGGGTCAGACCTCCTCAGACATCGGGGTCAGACCTCCTCAGACATCTGGGGCAGACCACCTCAGACATCGGGGTCAGACCACCTCAGACATCGGGGTCAGACCTCCTCAGACATCGGGGTCAGACCTCCTCAGACATCTGGATCAGACCACCTCAGACATCTGGATCAGACCAGCTCAGACATCGGGGTCAGACCACCTCAGACATCGGGGTCAGACCTCCTCAGACATCGGGGTCAGACCACCTCAGACATCGGGGTCAGACCTCCTCAGACATCTGGGTCAGACCACCTCAGACATCGGGGTCAGACCACCTCAGACATCGGGGTCAGACCACCTCAGACATCGGGGTCAGACCACCTCAGACATCGGGGTCAGACCTCCTCAGACATCGGGGTCAGACCACCTCAGACATCGGGGTCAGACCTCCTCAGACATCGGGGTCAGACCACCTCAGACATCGGGGTCAGACCACCTCAGACATCTGGATCAGACCACCTCAGACATCGGGGTCAGACCTCCTCAGACATCGGGGTCAGACCTCCTCAGACATCTGGATCAGACCACCTCAGACATCGGGGTCAGACCACCTCAGACATCGGGGTCAGACCACCTCAGACATCTGGATCAGACCACCTCAGACATCGGGGTCAGACCTCCTCAGACATCGGGGTCAGACCACCTCAGACATCGGGGTCAGACCTCCTCAGACATCGGGGTCAGACCTCCTCAGACATCGGGGTCAGACCTCCTCAGACATCGGTGTCAGACCTCCTCAGACATCGGGGTCAGACCTCCTCAGACATCTGGGGCAGACCACCTCAGACATCGGGGTCAGACCACCTCAGACATCGGGGTCAGACCTCCTCAGACATCGGGGTCAGACCTCCTCAGACATCGGGGTCAGACCTCCTCAGACATCGGGGTCAGACCTCCTCAGACATCGAGGTCAGACCACCTCAGACATCTGGATCAGACCAGCTCAGACATCGGGGTCAGACCTCCTCAGACATCGGGGTCAGACCACCTCAGACATCGGGGTCAGACCTCCTCAGACATCTGGGTCAGACCACCTCAGACATCGGGGTCAGACCACCTCAGACATCGGGGTCAGACCACCTCAGACATCGGGGTCAGACCTCCTCAGACATCGGGGTCAGACCACCTCAGACATCGGGGTCAGACCTCCTCAGACATCGGGGTCAGACCACCTCAGACATCGGGGTCAGACCACCTCAGACATCTGGATCAGACCACCTCAGACATCGGGGTCAGACCTCCTCAGACATCGGGGTCAGACCTCCTCAGACATCTGGATCAGACCACCTCAGACATCGGGGTCAGACCACCTCAGACATCGGGGTCAGACCACCTCAGACATCTGGATCAGACCACCTCAGACATCGGGGTCAGACCTCCTCAGACATCGGGGTCAGACCACCTCAGACATCGGGGTCAGACCACCTCAGACATCGGGGTCAGACCACCTCAGACATCGGGGTCAGACCTCCTCAGACATCGGGGTCAGACCACCTCAGACATCGGGGTCAGACCTCCTCAGACATCGGGGTCAGACCACCTCAGACATCTGGATCAGACCACCTCAGACATCGGGGTCAGACCTCCTCAGACATCGGGGTCAGACCACCTCAGACATCGGGGTCAGACCACCTCAGACATCTGGGGCAGACCACCTCAGACATCGGGGTCAGACCACCTCAGACATCGGGGTCAGACCTCCTCAGACATCGGGGTCAGACCTCCTCAGACATCTGGGTCAGACCACCTCAGACATCTGGATCAGACCACCTCAGACATCGGGGTCAGACCACCTCAGACATCGGGGTCAGACCTCCTCAGACATCGGGGTCAGACCTCCTCAGACATCGGGGTCAGACCTCCTCAGACATCGGGGTCAGACCACCTCAGACATCGGGGTCAGACCTCCTCAGACATCGGGGTCAGACCACCTCAGACATCGGGGTCAGACCACCTCAGACATCGGGGTCAGACCACCTCAGACATCGGGGTCAGACCACCTCAGACATCGGGGTCAGACCACCTCAGACATCGGGGTCAGACCACCTCAGACATCGGGGTCAGACCTCCTCAGACATCGGGGTCAGACCACCTCAGACATCGGGGTCAGACCTCCTCAGACATCGGGGTCAGACCACCTCAGACATCGGGGTCAGACCACCTCAGACATCTGGCTCAGACCACCTCAGACATCGGGGTCAGACCTCCTCAGACATCGGGGTCAGACCTCCTCAGACATCGGGGTCAGACCACCTCAGACATCTGGATCAGACCACCTCAGACATCGGGGTCAGACCACCTCAGACATCGGGGTCAGACCACCTCAGACATCTGGATCAGACCACCTCAGACATCGGGGTCAGACCTCCTCAGACATTGGGATCAGACCTCCTCAGACATCTGGATCAGACCACCTCAGACATCTGGATCAGACCACCTCAGACATCGGGGTCAGACCACCTCAGACATCGGGGTCAGACCACCTCAGACATCTGGGTCAGACCTCCTCAGACATCGGGGTCAGACCACCTCAGACATCGGGGTCAGACCACCTCAGACATCGGGGTCAGACCACCTCAGACATCGGGGTCAGACCTCCTCAGACATCGGGGTCAGACCACTTCAGACATCGGGGTCAGACCTCCTCAGACATCGGGGTCAGACCACCTCAGACATCGGGGTCAGACCTCCTCAGACATCTGGATCAGACCACCTCAGACATCGGGGTCAGACCTCCTCAGACATCGGGGTCAGACCTCCTCAGACATCGGGGTCAGACCTCCTCAGACATCGGGGTCAGACCACCTCAGACCTCCACTTCGACTGGTTCACTCTGTAGCCTTTACACTAAGAATCAACTCAAACGTTGATCTTTACATATTGACATGGTTTTCATCCCAATACAGAGGCACTGTACTTGACCCTTGATTGCGCTTCTCAGTGCTGGATCTGGTTAAGTGTGTTAGAGGCGGTCAGCGAGGCCGACCACAGAACCCACAGCAGGCTCAGCTAGAACCAGAGAACCCCAACCACATACAGACACACAGACCCCGGACTGATTTCTGTACAGCCCTCTCTTGTTTCCAGAGGTTGTGTGTGTGTCTCTTACTGTGTGTGTGTGTGTCTCTTACTGTGTGTGTCTCTTACTGTGTGTGTGTGTGTGTCTTACTGTGTGTGTGTGTGTCTCTTACTGTGTGTGTGTGTGTCTCTTACTGTGTGTGTGTGTGTGTCTCTTACTGTGTGTGTCTCTTACTGTGTGTGTCTCTTACTGTGTGTGTGTGTGTGTGTCTCTTACTGTGTGTGTGTGTGTCTCTTACTGTGTGTGTGTGTGTGTCTCTTATTGTGTGTGTGTGTGTCTCTTACTGTGTGTGTGAGACGTGTTTCTCGGTCCCAGAGCAGTTCTGTTGCGTCTGGGTCCATCAGTGTATTGTTCCACCAGCGGTCTTTATGGCGACACACATGTACATGGACACACAGGCCCGGTAATCCCCGGCATGAGCGGTCCGCCTCACGTTTGCACTCAGCTATGTAACTACACATGCCTGGGAACCGCGTTACTAATGGTTCCGACATCTTGCTCTTTTCCTTTGTCCCTACTGGAGCACTGATGCAGGGTAACTGATGCAGGATAACTGCTGCTAACTATCAGGGGAAGAAAAAAACCTGCATGGAGGGAATATGATAGAAAAAGGAAAAAGAGAGAGAGAGAGAGATGGGGAGGGAGAGAGAGATGGGGAGGGAGAGAGAGATGGGGAGGGAGAGAGAGATGGGGTGAGAGAGAGAGATGGGGTGAGAGAGAGAGATGGGGTGAGAGAGAGATGGGGTGAGAGAGAGATGGGGGAGGGAGAGAGAGATGGGGTGAGAGAGAGAGAGAGATGGGGTGAGAGAGATGGGGTGAGAGAGAGAGATGGGGTGAGAGAGAGAGAGATGGGGTGAGAGAGAGATGGGGGGGAGAGAGAGAGAAAGATGGGGGGGAGAGAGAGAGAGATGGGGGGGAGAGAGAGAGAGATGGGGTGAGAGAGAGAGAGGTGGGGGGAGAGAGAGAAAGAGATGGGGGAGAGAGAGAGAGAGATGGGGGGAGAGAGAAAGAGATGGGGGGAAGAGAGAGAAAGAGATGGGGGGAAGAGAGAGAGAGATGGGGGGAAGAGAGAGAGAGATGGGGAGAAGAGAGAGAGAGAGATGGGGTGAGAGAGAGAGATGGGGTGAGAGAGAGAGATGGGGTGAGAGAGAGAGAGATGGGGAGAAGAGAGAGCGAGAGAGAGATGGGGTGAGAGAGAGAGAGATGGGGTGAGAGGGAGAGAGATGGGGTGAGAGAGAGAGAGATGGGGAGGGAGAGAGAAGGAGAGGGGGGGGGGAGAGAAAGAGAGAGGGGAAGGGGAGAGAGAAAGAGAGAGGGGAAGAGGGACCTAACCTAGCCTGCTAGCTTAGCCCAGCCCTCCAGCCCAGTCTAACACAGTGACCTAACCTAGCCTGCTAGCTTAGCCCAGCCCTCCAGCCCAGTCTAACACAGTGACCTAACCTAGCCTGCTAGATTAGCCTAGTGCTATGAAGTGTCACATTCCATCCTTGTCCCAAAGGTGATAAAGCTAATTTGGGGATGGTCAGCGACATAGCTAACAAACAAAACGCTGGCTGCCTTTGCTAGACCTAGAGGTGTGTGTGTGTGTGTGTGTGTGTGTGTGTGTGTGTGTGTGTGTGTGTGTGTGTGTGTGTGTGTGTGTGTGTGTGTGTGTGTGTGTGTGTGTGTGTTCTGGGGGGTGTTGTGAGAGTAGTGTAGGCGGAGGCCCAAGCACAGCCCAGACATCACTCTTCAGCCAGGTCCTGACCCTCCTATCCAGGGTCTGATACCTGACTAGCTACCACATGGACAGCCTGACTAGCTACCACATGGACAGCCTGACTAGCTACCACATGGACAGACTGACTAGCTACCACATGGACAGACTGACTAGCTACCACATGGACAGCCTGACTACTACCACATGGACAGACTGACTAGCTACCACATGGACAGACTGATTGACTACCACATGGACAGACTGACTGACTACCACATGGACAGACTGACTGACTACCACATGGACAGACTGACTGACTACCACATGGAAAGACTGACTGACTACCACATGGAAAGACTGACTAGCTACCACATGGAAAGACTGACTAGCTACCACATGGACAGACTGACTAGCTACCACATGGACAGACTGACTAGCTACCACATGGACAGACTGACTACTACCACATGGACAGACTGACTAGCTACCACATGGACAGACTGACTGACTACCACATGGACAGACTGACTACTACCACATGTACAGACTGACTACTACCACATGGACAGCCTGACTAGCTACCACATGGACAGCCTGACTAGCTACCACATGGACAGCCTGACTAGCTACCACATGGACAGACTGACTAGCTACCACATGGACAGACTGACCACATGGACAGACTGACCACATGGACAGACTGACCACATGGACAGACTGACCACATGGACAGACTGACTACATGGACAGACTGACCACATGGACAGACTGACTAGCTACCACATGGACAGACTGACTAGCTACCACATGGACAGACTGACTAGCTACCACATGGACAGACTGACTAGCTACCGCATGGACAGACTGACTAGCTACCGCATAGACAGACTGACTAGCTACCGCATGGACAGACTGACTAGCTACCACATGGACAGCCCTGCTGTGAGCCGTCCTATATGTCTACCATGTTGTGCAGTCGGTAGCGATGCGAGTCATAGCTTAGTTTCCTCTCCATCTACCTAACTTCAATGTAGCCTACCTGTCAGAATCAGGATTATTTGCATTAATCCAGTGACTATTTATTTTGAGGACTCCATCAGAAGTGCGCTACAGAAACACTGCTAGCCAAACACAACTGTCTGGCTGGTGTTTACCTGAATTAAGTGGTAACTGCACACAAAAAAAACATAAAGAATCAGATTTTTTCCCCCAGACCTAAGAAAATGGCAGCCTTACTGACACCAACCCACGTGACTACACAGCGAGCTGTGACTCACTGGTCTGGTGACACGGGAGCTTAGCTAAAAAATACTTCTTGATTGGTTCTCAAATTTACACTATTTTCATGCTCAATGCCCCCCCCCACTCTTCCTCATTAATTTGCCAATCAAAATTCAAATCTTAATTGGTGCATTTCAAACGGTCCTTTTTGCGAGGCGCAGCTGGGAACTAGTTCTGTACCATGGTGAGTGTTGGGGTCTTTTAACCCGAATTGGAGGATCCTCCATCGTTGTTTAAATCTCCAGTTTAAGTAGATTACCACAGCGATGGACAGAGAGTTGTGGATAAAACGTGAACTGTATTGACACATTTACGCCAAATTCACCCCAGAATACCGGAGCAAGACGGAAACGCAACAAACAACAAAAAAACGTCCATCTGCAGTCAAGCAGGCCTTGGCAGCTGATTGTAACTGGGCCAAATAAATGACAATAGCGACAAGTAGGCTTGTTGTTGTTGTTTATATTTTACTCTGCGCCCATTCACGGGTGTTGAGAATAGGGGGTTTCAGCACCTCGTGAAATTGCTCGAGCCACGTTACAAACTTCCCTCTTGTACCCCTTTCAGCAAACAGTTAGTACCTGCTGTACAGCGCATTCGGACAATATTCAGACCCCATGATCTTTACTGCAATTTGTTACATTACAGTGTTATTCTAAAATTTCTTCAACATTTTTTTCCCCCTCATCAATCTACACACTACACCATAATGACAAAGCGAAAACAATAGGTTTTTAGTTATTTTTTGAAACATCTATAAAAGATTTAAACAGAAATACCTTATTTACATACGTTTTAAGACCCTTTGCTATGAGACTCAAAATTGAACTCAGGTGCATCCTGTTTCCATTGATCATCCTTGAGATGTTTCTACAATTTGATTGGAGTCCACCTGTGATAAATTAAATTGATTGGACATGATTTGGAAAGGCAAACACCTGTCTATACAAGGTCCCACAGTTGACAGTGCACGTCAGAGCAAAAACCAAGCAATGAGGTTGAAGGTGTTGTCCATAGAGCTCCGAGACAGGACTGTGTTGAGGCACAGATCTGGGGAAGGGTACCAAAACATTTCTGCAGCATTGAAGGTCTCCAAGAATGGCCTCCATCATTCTTAAATGGAAGAAGTTTGGAACCACCAAGACTCTTACTATACCTGACCACCCGGCCAAACTGAGCAATCGGAGGAGAAGGGCCTGGGTCAGGGTTGGGACCAAGAACCCGATGGTCACTCTAATAGAGCTCTAGAGGTCTTCTGTGGAGATGGGAGAACTTTCCAGAAGGACAACCATCTGCAGCACTCCACCAATCAGGTCTTTATGATAGAGTGGCCAGACAGAAGCCACTCCTCAGTAAAAGGCATATGACAGCCCGCACATGACACCCCTAAAGGACTCTCAGACCATGAGAAACAAGATTCTCTGGTCTGATGAAACCAAGATTGAATTATTTTGCCTGAATGACAAGTGTCATGTCTGGAGGAAACCTGGCACCATCCCTACAGTGAAGCATGGTGGTGGCAGCATCATGCTGTAGGGATGTTTTTCAGCATCAGGGGAAAAAACTAACAATTTAATCTATTTTAGAAAAAGTAACAAATGTGGAAAAGTCAAGGGGTCTGAATACTTTCCAAATGCTCTGTATATAAGCAAACCAAAGCAGAAGATTTAAATGGGCTGTCACTTAAGTCAGCATAACACAGGCTTGCATTTGCCAATTCATCACATTACCCCGGAGTGGGAGATGGACCACGCTACAGAGTCACAAGCGTGCATCTGACAATGAAGGAGGCACTGTTATGGTGCGTTCGTAACCAAGTGGCTATTTACCACCTACGACTGGGAGTATTACACTTGGAACGGCCCTCAAACTTTTAAATTACTAGTCAGAAACTCCTCTATCGTCCTGAGCACCCACGTTCCCACATGGTGACCTCTGATGTCACCTACAGGGCCTTCAGAAAGTATACACCCCTTGACTTGTTCCACGTTTGTTTTTGTGGAATTGTGTTTTTAGAAATGTTTACAAGTTAATAAAACATTTATAGCTGAAATGTCTTGAGTCAAGTGTTCAACCCCTTTGTTATGGCAAGCCGAAATAAATTCAGGAGTAAAAATGTGCTTAACAAGTCATATAATCATTTACATGGATTCACTCTGTGTGTAATAAGTGTTTAACATGATTTTTGAATGACTACCTCATCTCTGTACCCCACACATACAATTATCTGTAAGGTCCCTCAGTCGAGCAGTGAATTTCAACCAAAAAAAGACCAGGGAGGTTTTTCCAATGCCTCGCAAAGAAGAGCATCTGTTGGTAGATGGGCCTAAATCTAAAAACAGAATATCCCTTTGGTGAAGTTATTCATTACACTGCGGATGGTGTATCAATGCACCAAGTCTGTCACGTTCTGACCACAGTTATTGTGTGTTTTCTTTGTTTTAGTGTTGGTCAGGACATGAGCTGAGTGGGCATTCTATGTTGTGTGTCTAGTTTTCCCGTTTCTATGTTTGGCCTGATATGGTTCTCAATCAGAGGCAGATGTTAGTCATTGTCTCTGATTGGGAACCATATTTAGGTAGCCTGTTTTGTGTTGGGTTTTGTGGGTGGTTGTCTTCTGTCTTTGTGTCTATACACCAGATAGGACTGTTTCGGTTTTTCCCACATTTGTTGTTGTGGTATTTTGTAGTGTTCACGTTTATCGTCTTTATTTCACGTTTATCGTATTTATTAAACATGTTGAACTCTAACCACGCTGCGCTTTGGTCCGATCCTTCGTCCACAGAAGAAAACCGTTACAAAGTCACTATAAAGATACAGGCGTCCTTCCTAAAAACACTTAAACACAAAAAATGTCTAAACATAATTCCACTTTGAAATTATGGGATATTGTGTGTTGGCCAGTGATGACATAATACCAATGTATTCCAAGTTAAATTCAGGCTGTAACGCAACAAAATGTGGAAAAAGTCAAGGGTTGTGAATACTTTCTCAAATCAATCTTTATTTGTCACATGCTCCGAATACAACAAGTGTAGACTTTACCGTGAAATGCTGACGTACAAGCCTTTAACAAACAGTGCAGATCAAAAATACTATTTTGAAAATATTTACCAAATTAACTCAAGTAAAAAGTAACATCATACAATAACGAGGCTGTATACAGGGGTTACTGGTCCAGGGAATATGTACATGTAGGTAGGGTGATGGGTACAGGTCAGTCCAGGTCATTTGTACATGTAGGTAGGGTGATGGGTACAGGTCAGTCCAGGTCATTTGTACATGTAGGTAGGGTGATGGGTACTGGTCCAGGTCATTTGTACATGTAGGTAGGGTGATGGGTACAGGTCAGTCCAGGTCATTTGTACATGTAGGTAGGGTGATGGGTACTGGTCCAGGTCATTTGTACATGTAGGTAGGGTGATGGGTACAGGTCAGTCCAGGTAATATGTACATGTAGGTAGGGGTGATGGGTACAGGTCAGTCCAGGTCATTTGTACATGTAGGTGGGGTGATGGGTACTGGTCCAGGTCATTTGTACATGTAGGTAGGGGTGAAGTGACCATGCATAGATAATAAACAGTGAGTAGCAGCACTGCCCTCCCAAGCAAAAAGGCAGTAACTGCTCATAGTGTGGAACTGAGAAAAATGGCTTCAACGTTTTTTTTAATTGTCCAGCCAAATGAATTCTAGGTAGATCATTGGAACCGAATATTGATGTCACTCGGGAGGTAGAGGCGATGTGGGGCATGCTCTCGTCTGTAGTGGCTGATCCAATGTTTGATGTTTTTCTATTAAAAAGGGGATTTTGAGAGCGAAAACCTGAAGAAAATGGGGTATCGTTTTGGTATCAAGTATCTTTTATTTCTTCAAATTTTGCTCTCCAGAGGATGTTGCATAAGAGAACACATGGCGTTTTGAAATTGGCAAGAAAAACATGTTGCACTATATTTTAGGTTTGTTACAGTAAATCTATACAAATCAATGTTAGAACATGCTAATTTAGAAGATGACTCATCGTTATTAGCCTGTTTCTGTATGGAATTCAGACACATTATGGAACACAGGTCATTATCATTTATCAATTGTTATCAATTAGTTAATGTGCTGGTGTCACCAACTAAAAAAAGTTAGTGTAGAATCCTGTAGTCCTAAAGCTCGAGGTTGGTGGGTGCTCCTAGTGAGAAACAATTTGGCAACCTCAGTCTCTCAGGACTTGGCCATATAGGATCACTATAGAACTGTAGATTGACTTAGCCCTTCATACCAACGTCTGGTGGTGTCATCCAAAGATCTATGAAAGAGTGTAAGACATTGAGTGCACAGTCAGTGGAAAGTGTAAGTGTCAGGCTAGCCAATGTAAAGACCTCTGATATTATTGGATGCGTCTTGTATCTCCTGGTCCTAACTACACAACCACAGGCAGCCATTTTAAATGTGTCATTGGGGGAGATGGAAAAATATATATTTTCTCAGTTTATGTACATGTCAAAATTAATTGTTAAGCTATATTGTTTGTTTCATGTCATTTAATTGAAACAAAACTGACAGTCTATAGTCGGCTGGTATGAGCCAGGCCTAGCTAGCCGTCATCCTTTTATGATTGTGATCAGAGATTTTCTTTACAAATACAAGTGGACTGTGTTTGTTTGTCAAGTGATCATTAGCATCCTCCTTGGCAGTCCATCTGCAGACATCAAACAGACACGGTCCCTCTGCGGTAATGAAGAGCCTTGTACCTTCCGCTGTAAAGCCACCTGCAGGACTGACGGCAGCGGAAACAAAAAGGCTTCCCACTAAATAAGTCCTTGTCGCTGGTCTGGAGAGGACAGGACAATAGGCTGAGAGGTGGCCTGGGCCTTTACACCCGTGCCAACTAGTCTGAACAACACGGAGAGGAGGAGGAGGAGGAGGAAGCCTGACACCTGCATGCACTCGAGGCCTGGCAGACGTTTGTGCTGTATATGGGTGGTGGGTGGAGAGGATCACACATGCACAGTTTTTACACACACACACACACACACACACACACACACACAGTGGCAGGTAGCCTAGCCGTTAGAGCATTGAGCCAGGAACCGAAAGGTTGCTAGTTCAAATCCTGAGTCGACAGGGTGGAAAAAAAGATGTCTATGTTCTTGAGCAAGGCACTTAACCCTAATTGCTCCAGGGTCTCTGTTGGTAATGGCTGACCCTGGGCGTGACCCCAGTCTCTGTTGGCAATGGCTGACCCTGGGCGTGACCCCCAGTCCCTGTTGATAATTGCTGACCCTGGCCGTGACCCCCAGTCTATGTTGATAATGGCTGACCCTGGCCATGACCCCCAGTCCCTGTTGATAATGGCTGACCCTGGGCGTGACCCCAGTCTCTGTTGATAATGGCTGACCCTGGGCGTGACCCCAGTCTCTGTTGATAATGGCTGACCCTGGGTGTGACCCCAGTTTCTGTTGATAATGGCTGACCCTGGGCGTGACTCCAGTGTCTGTTGATAATGGCTGACCCTGGGCGTGACTCCAGTGTCTGTTGATAATGGCTGACCCTGGACGTGACCCCAGTCTCTGTTGATAATGGCTGACCCTGGCCGTGACCCCCAGTCTATGTTGATAATGGCTGACCCTGGCCATGACCCCCAGTCCCTGTTGATAATGGCTGACCCTGGGCATGACCCCAGTCTCTGTTGATAATGGCTGACCCAATGAAGAAAGGGGCTGGGAGTTTTGATAGCTAGATCTCTTCAAGTAAACAGAACAATTTGGAAGATGGAGAATAGCGAAGCTTCTGCTGTGGTGTTCAAATGTAAGTAGTTTTTGTTCTCCTTTAAAACGAACACGACTCTTTCATCTTACGTCTTTGAATACAGCCTGTCGTGCCTTTAGCTAGCTACCTGCTTTAGTGTGACTAGTTAGAACTGTTCGAACAGTAACGTTAGCTACATGGTTACTTGCGGTTCAGTGACAACTACATATTTAATGTTAGCCTAGTTAGATCGCTAGCTAGTTTCCTTACACATAAGGGTGTAATCATTACTCCAAAAATTTTGCAACGAAAACTAGTGTTTCTATTGGACACATTCAGGTAGATCACGCCCTGTTGGCTGAAACTGTCCAATACAAACGCTAGATTTTGAGTTGCAAGTGTTTGGTGTAATGTTTACACCACTCTTATGGTGAAAGTAATGATGAGCTGCACTCGTTACTGTTTCACCTTGCGCTCTAGTTTGATAAAGTACAGTGCTTTATGTATTCCTACCCCTTGACTTACTCCACATTTTGTTGTTAAAGCCTGAATTCAAAATGGTTAAAAATGTTTTTTTCTTACCCATTTACACACAATACCCCATAATGAAAGATGTGTTGTTGTTTCTTTGTGGAAATGTTTTCTAATTTCTTCAATTAAATACAGAAATATCTCCTTTACATAAGTATTCAAACCTCTGAGTCAATACTTTGTCAGCGATTTCAGCTGTGAGCCTTTCTGGGTAAGTTGCACACCGGGATTGTACAATATTTACACATTCTTCTTCTTCATGATCTGTCCAGTTGGTTGTTGATCATTGCTAGTCAACCCTTTTTCAAGCCTTACCACATATTTTCAAGTAGATTTAAGTCAAAACAGGAACTCAGCCACTAAGGAACATTCACTTTCGTCTTGGTAGGCAACTCCAGTGTATAGGCTTTGTGTTTGTTTTAGGTTATTGTCCAGCTGAAAGGTGAATTCATCTCCCAGTGTCTGGTGGAAAGGAGACTGAAACAGGTTTTACTCTGTGGATTTTGTCTGTGCTTAGCTCCATTCCGTTTCTTCTTTATCCTGAAAAACTCCCCAGTTCTTTAACTATTACAAGCATAACCATAATATGATGAAATATGGAGAGTGGTACTCAGTAATCGTGTTGTGGTGGATTTGTTCCAAACACTTTGTATTCAGGACAAAAACTTAATTGCTTTGGCAATTTTTTGCAGTTTTACTTTAGTGTCTTGTTGCAGACAGGATGCATGTTTTGGAATATTGTTATTCTGTACATGCTTCCTTTTCACTGTCAATTATGTTAGTATTGTGGAGTAACTACATTGTTGTTGATCGTTCCTCACAGCCATTAAACTCTGTAACTAGGGATGCACGATATATCGGCAGGTAGCCTAGTGGTTAGGGCGTTGGGCTAGTAACTGAAAGGTTGCTGGATCGAATCCCCGAGCTGACAAAGTACAAATCTGTCATTCTGCCCCTGAACAAGGCAGTTGATCCACTGTTCCCCGGTAGTCCGTCATTGTAAATATCGGTCAACACACGATATTAGCTAAAAATGCCAACATCGGTATCGGCCCAATGTCTAGTTTAACACCGAAGTTAAGAAACCGATGTCAAAGATGACGTGCATACCTATATACCTATATAACTATATACCTATATAATGTAGGTAGATGACGTGCATATCTATATAATGTAGGTAGATGACGTGCATACCTATATACCTATATAACTATATACCTATATAACGTAGGTAGATGAGGTGCATATCTATATAACGTAGGTAGATGACGTGCATACCTATATAACATAGGTAGATGACGTGCATATCTATATAATGTAGGTAGATGACGTGCATACCTATATACCTATATAACTATATACCTATATAACGTAGGTAGATGAGGTGCATACCTATATAATGTAGGTAGATGACGTGCATACCTATATAACATAGGTAGATGACGTGCATACCTATATACCTATATACCTATATAATGTAGGTAGATGACGTGCATATCTATATAATGTAGGTAGATGACGTGCATACCTATATACCTATATAACTATATACCTATATAATGTAGGTAGATGACGTGCATACCTATATACCTATATACCTATATAACTATATACCTATATAACGTAGGTAGATGAGGTGCATATCTATATAATGTAGGTAGATGACGTGCATACCTATATAACATAGGTAGATGACGTGCATACCTATATACCTATATAATGTAGGTAGATGACGTGCATATCTATATAATGTAGGTAGATGACGTGCATACCTATATACCTATATAACGTAGGTAGATGAGGTGCATATCTATATAACGTAGGTAGATGACGTGCATACCTATATAACATAGGTAGATGACGTGCATACCTATATAACGTAGGTAGATGACGTGCATACCTATATGACGTGCATATCTATATAACGTGACATGACATAATGACACCACGTAAAATCCGTCCCTACATGTGCAACACAGCATTCCTAACCTAGCCCACAACATCTGCTGTGTGGGTCGAGCAGTCGAGCAGTCATTTGAAAGAGTAAGAACATTCCAGCGAGACTATAAGGCGAAATCCATCAACACTAAGATAAAGGAATTCATTGCCCTTGAAAATCAACCGTTCTCTGTCGTGGGGGATGTTGGCTTTCGCCGACTGGTCGAGACCCGGCATGTTGCCCTACTGGAGCTACACAGCTGCTATTAGCTTCATGGCGTACTATGGAATGCCTTTTGGGGCTTTGCATGTCAAAAAAGATACGTGAAATAACACTATTAGACGAGTCAAATGACACTATTAGACGAGTCAAATGACACTATTAGACGAGTCAAATGACACTATTAGACGCGTTAAATGACACTATTAGACGCGTCAAATAACACTATTAGACGAGTCAAATGACACTATTAGACGAGTCAAATGACACTATTAGACGCGTTAAATGACACTATTAGACGCGTTAAATAACACTATTAGACGAGTCAAATGACACTATTAGACGAGTCAAATGACACTATTAGACGAGTCAAATGACACTATTAGACGAGTCAAATGACACTATTAGACGAGTCAAATGACACTATTAGACGAGTCAAATGACACTATTAGACGCGTTAAATAACACTATTAGACGAGTCAAATGACACTATTAGACGAGTCAAATGACACTATTAGACGAGTCAAATGACACTATTAGACGCGTTAAATAACACTATTAGACGAGTCAAATGACACTATTAGACGAGTCAAATGACACTATTAGACGAGTCAAATGACACTATTAGACGCGTTAAATAACACTATTAGACGAGTCAAATGACACTATTAGACGAGTCAAATGACACTATTAGACGAGTCAAATGACACTATTAGACGCGTTAAATAACACTATTAGACGAGTCAAATGACACTATTAGACGAGTCAAATGACACTATTAGACGAGTCAAATGACACTATTAGACGCGTTAAATAACACTATTAGACGAGTCAAATGACACTATTAGACGAGTCAAATGACACTATTAGACGAGTCAAATGACACTATTAGACGAGTCAAATGACACTATTAGACGAGTCAAATGACACTATTAGACGAGTCAAATGACGCTATTAGACGAGTCAAATAAGCTTTTAATTTGGACACGTCAAATAACACAGTTCTATTATAGAATGTTGTGTGTTCTGAATATGCATGTACAAGCCAAGCACCACCACTACTATCAGTATAACACAGTTCTATTATAGAATGTTGTGTGTTCTGAATATGCATGTACAAGCCAAGCACCACCACTACTATCAGTATAACACAGTTCTATTATAGAGTGAGGTGTGTTCTGAATATGCATGTACAAGCCAAGCACCACCACTACTGTCAGTATAACACAGTTCTATTATAGAATGTTGTGTGTTCTGAATATGCATGTACAAGCCAAGCACCACCACTACTATCAGTATAACACAGTTCTATTATAGAGTGAGGTGTGTTCTGAATATGCATGTACAAGCCAAGCACCACCACTACTATCAGTATAACACAGTTCTATTATAGAATGTTGTGTGTTCTGAATATGCATGTACAAGCCAAGCACCACCACTACTATCAGTATAACACAGTTCTATTATAGAATGAGGTGTGTTCTGAATATGCATGTACAAGCCAAGCACCACCACTACTATCAGTATAACACAGTTCTATTATAGAATGAGGTGTGTTCTGAATATGCATGTACAAGCCAAGCACCACCACTACTATCAGTATAACACAGTTCTATTATAGAATGAGGTGTGTTCTGAATATGCATGTACAAGCCAAGCACCACCACTACTGTCAGTATAACACAGTTCTATTATAGAATGTTGTGTGTTCTGAATATGCATGTGCAAGCCAAGCACCACCACTACTGTCAGTATAACACAGTTCTATTATAGAATGTTGTGTGTTCTGAATATGCATGTACAAGCCAAGCACCACCACTACTATCAGTATAACACAGTTCTATTATAGAATGAGGTGTGTTCTGAATATGCATGTGCAAGCCAAGCACCACCACTACTATCAGACAAAAAAAGTCTGCAAACACCGGCCACGAACGATGTGTGCTAATAAAGCATTATTTGTTCGCTTTAGCTTGATACCTAGCTAGCACCAATACAACCAGCCTGAAAACAATGACCGGTTGAAACTGTAGTCATTTTCATTTTTCTTAGTAATGGTTTAGGAATCCTTGTGAGTAATTATTAGCTAGGTGCCCCCTTGTTGTTCGCCTATTGAAATTGAACTTCAGATCATGAAAATAAATAGCTAGCCAGCTACTTAACCCTGTTGCCCAAAGCTAACGTTTTAAGCAGCCAGCTAGCTTCAGCTGGCTAGTGAGGCTCGACCACACCGGATTATGTGTTGTGAAGCTAGCCACAATAAGGATTAGGCACTATAGTGGAATTTGCGGTTTTCCTTCAAAATAAAAGTAACTCTTTGAAAGTGATGCAGAAGGTTACAATTGGTGGAATCATGCCATATTTAGACTAGATAATGTTAAACAAGGTTGGAATGTGGAGCAATGAAATGGGTGTATCAGTCTACTCGGTGACACCCAGAGAACACAACTGTGAAGAGTTTACGCAAATATATATATACACGCTGTAGCTCTTATCGCGGGACTGTGACTGTGTGAAATCACCTCCCCAGTCAGCCTATTGTGTGTATTGTCATTCATATTGCACTGTACAGCTTTACCTAAAGATTGGGGATCAATGAAATGGGGTATCAGTCTACTAAATACCCAATATATTCACGCAGTATTGTTTTTCCTCAGTGATAGTGTTCAATTCACCTAGATTGACAATAAATGTGGCTCAATTCGTTTTTTGTTTCAGAGTCCTGCAATAAGAGCTACAATGTGAATGTTCTCTGGGTGTCACTGAGTAGACTGATACCCCACTATGTCATTGATCCACAATCCATAGGTAGGGCTGTACAGTGAAATAAGTATGTCCCCAATGCAATAGTAAAGTACAATACATCCAAGTGTAATTTCAACAGATTTCTGTCAAATTTAATTAATTATTGTCTTTTGTTGATTTTATATATCATTCCAACCTCTTTTAGCAGGATCTAGGCAATTATGGCATAATTCTACTATTTGTATTCATTTGTATCACTGTCAATGACATACTTTTATTTTGAAGGCTAACCTAAAAGTCCACTATTGTGGCTCATCCTTATTGTGGCTAGCTTCACATATAGATGGGCCCGACCACCATTAATCCAATAAGAACTGTCTTATAAATTAGGGTTATTTTAGGTGACACCTAGCTGTATAGTTAGCTAGCTAAATATAGCTACTGAAACAGATTGTTATTCCACTATGTTTTTGAGGAAGAACATTGTTTGGCTCCACGAGCTAGCTAGCTTTTTTTAATGACCAGCACTGTGGGTGCGCGAGACAACTTTACCAGCATCGTAACATATCGATGAATCGTTGTGACATATGAAATACGAGTCATAGTGTAATCAATGTGCAATAACTACGTAAACAGATGTATGAACACGTTAAATGATTAAGGTCCTGATTGGTCAACAAGCTTATTTGTCAAGTAGTGTTATTTGACACACACAGGCCCAAACGGCGTTCCATAGAAGTCCTGGTTGAGAATGAAACGACTGAACAAATGAACAACCAAACAGCACA
>NC_092151.1:88511538-88576538 GCF_045791955.1 Oncorhynchus clarkii lewisi | reverse complement strand
GCAATACTACAACTACCATCATCATCATCATTACTACAACTACCGTCATCATCATTACTACAACTACCGTCATCATCACTACTACAACTACCATCATCATCACTACTACAACTACCGTCATCATCATTACTACAACTACCATCATTATTACAACTACCATCATTACTACACCTACCATCACTACTACACCTACCATCATTACTACAACTACCATCACTACTACAACTACCATCACTACTACAACTACCATCACTACTACAACTACCATCACTACTACAACTACCATCACTACTACAACTACCATCACTACTACAACTACCATCACTACTACAACAACTACCATCATCATCATTACTACTACCATCATCATCATCATTACTACTACAACTACCATCATCATTACTACAACCACCATCATCATTACTACAACTACCGTCATCATTACTACAACTACCGTCATCATTACTACTACTACCATCATCATTACTACAACTACCATCATCACTACTACAACTACCATCATCATCACTACTACAACTACCATCATCATCACTACTACAACTACCATCATCATTACTACTACAATTACCATCATCATCACTACTACAACTACCATCATCATCATTACTACTACAACTACCATCATCATCATTACTACTACAACTACCATCATCATCATTACTACTACAACTACCATCATCACTAAACTGACCTCAGAAAACAAATTGTAGACCTCCACAAGTCTGGTTCATCCTTGGGAGCAATTTCCAAACACCTGAAGGTACCATGTTCACCTGTACAAACAATAGTACGCAAGTATAAACACCATTGGACCACGCAGTCGTCATACCGCTCAGGAAGGAGACGCCTGTCTCCTAGAGATGAACATACTTTGGTGCGAAAAGTGCAAATCAATCCAAGAACAGCAGCAAAGGACCTTGTGAAGATGCTGGAGGAAACAGGTACAAAAGTATCTATATCCACAGTAAAACGAGTCCTATATCGACATAACCTGAAAGGCCGCTCAGCAAGGAAGAAGCCACTGCTCCAGAACTGCCATAAAAAGCCAGACTACAGTTTGCAACTGCACATGGGGACAAAGATTGTACTTTTTGGAGAAATGTCCTCTGGTCTGATGAAACAAAAATAGAACTGTTTGGCCATAATGACCATTGTTATGTTTAGAAGAAAAATGGGGAGGCTTGCAAGCTGAAGAACACCATCCCAACCGTGAAGCACGGGGCTGGCAGCATCATGTTGTGGGGGTGCTTTGCTGCAGGAGGGACTGGTTCACTTCACAAAATAGATAGCATCATGAAAGAGGAAAATTATGTGGATATATTGAAGCAACATCTCAAGACATCAGTCAGAAGGTTAAAGCTTGGCGCAAATGGGTCTTCCAAATGGACAATGACCCCAAGCATACTTCCAAAGTTGTGGCAAAATGGCTTATGAAAAACAAAGTCAAGGTATTGGAATGACCATCACAAAGCCCTGACCTCAATCCTATAGACTTTCCAAAACTATCGTTTGTTAACAAGAAATTTGTGGAGTGGTTGAAAAATGTGTTTTAATGGTTCCAACCTAAGTGCATGTAAACTTCCGACTTCAACTGTATATACAGTGTTGTAACGATGTATATCGGGTTTGTTTGTGTAATCTGAAGGAAATATGTGTCTCTAATATGGTCACTTTGTGGGCAGTGTGCACATAGCCTGTCTTCTCTTCAGAACCCGGTCTGCCTACTGCGACCTTTCTCAATACCAAGGCTATGCTCACTGAGTCTGTACATAGTCATAGCTTTCCGTAAGTTTGAGTCAGTCACAGTGGTCAGGTATTCTACCATTGTGTACTCACTGTTTAGGGTCAGTCACAGTGGTCAGGTATTCTGCCACTGTGTACTCTCTGTTTAGGGTCAAATAGCATTCTAGTTGGCTCTGTTTTTTTGTTTATTCTTTCCAATGTGTCAAGGAATTCTCTTTTTGTTTTCTCATGATCTGGTTGGGTCTAATTGTGCTGCTGTCCTGGGGATCTGTGGGGTCTGTTTGTGTTTGTCAACAGAGCCCCAGGACCAGCTTTCTTAGGTGACTCTTCTCCAGGTTAATCTCTCTGTAGGTGATTACTTTGTTATGGAAGATTTGGGAATCGCTTCCTTTTAGGATGGTTGTGGAATTTAACGTCTCTTTACTGGATTTTGATAATTAGTGGGTATCGGCCTAATTCTGCTCTGCATGCATTATCATAACCATAAAGGGCAATGGGTTCTATAATGGATTCATGTATCTTTCTCTGTTCTTCTCTCTCTCTGTTCCTCTCTTTCTCTGTTCCTCTTGCTTGCTCTCTCTCTCCATATCTCTCTCTTCCTCTTCTCTCTCTCTTCCTCTCTTCCTCTCTCTGTCTCTCTTCCTCTCTGTCTCTCTTCCTCTCTGTCTCTCTTCCTCTCTCTCTCTCTCTCTCTCTCTCTCTCTCTCTCTCTCTGTCTCTGTCTCTGTCTCTGTCTCTGTCTCTGTCTCTGTCTCTCTGTCTCTCTGTCTCTCTGTCTCTCTGTCTCTGTCTCTGTCTCTGTCTCTGTCTCTGTCTCTCTCTCTGTCTCTCTCTGTCTCTCTCTCTCTCTCTCTCTCTCTCTCTCTCTTCCCTTCTGTCTCTCTGTCTCTTCCCCTCTATCTCTCTGTCTCTCTCTCTCTGTCTCTCTCTCCCTGTCTCTCTCTTTGTTTTCTTTCTCTGTTACATGAATAATAGAGAGAGGAGGAAGTGTTGGTGAAAGTGAAGCCTTTCCTCTCCCGCCGCTGCGCTCCGTCACTCTGAACCAGCTCATCAGGCTAATGAGGAGAGAGGCTAGGGGATGAGGGGGAGTGGAGGGGGTAGGGGTGTAGGTGACAGGGTTTGGATGGGAGATTGGGGGGTGAAATGATTCATACTAGTCAGAGGTCCGTCTTTGTAGGCAGAATTACCAAAACCAGGCTCAGAGATAATTTGCAATCAAAGATGGGATTAAACAGGTCAGATTAGAATACACTTATATTGACTTTAATAACAAGATAACAGTATCTAGACCTTAATAACAAGATAACAGTATCTAGACCTTAATAACAAGATAACAGTATCTAGACCTTAATAACAAGATAACAGTATCTAGACCTTAATAACAAGATAACAGTATCTAGACCTTAATAACAAGATAACAGTATCTAGACCTTAATAACAAGATAACAGTATCTAGACTTTAATAACAAGATAACAGTATCTAGACCTTAATAACAAGATAACAGTATCTAGACCTTAATAACAAGATAACAGTATCTAGACCTTAATAACAAGATAACAGTATCTATCTTTTATCTTCTATCTTTTCTTTGTCAGAATATTTATATTTTTTTAAAGATCGTTGCTTTATTTTGTTGCCCCAGAAACTGATTTTGACTGAATTGGACTGTGTGTTACATTTGAGTGATACATTGCGTACATCGTTTGCGCCTCCAGAATGAGTGAGTGCTGGCCGTTAATTGTTCTTTCCTCGTTAGTGCATCTCCCCTGCTCTGATGTAAACTGGCAGTCTTAACTGATCCTGTTAACGAGAGTGTGGGATGGAGAGATGTAGAACCCAGATGCCTCGTGGGTATTTTGACACAGAGCCGGATCAGTGAGAAGAGAGGGGTGTTAGCGTCAGCCCCCATCTGAAAACTCAGCAGGAAAGGAGACTGGACTGTTAATAACCACTAGTGAGGGTAACTCGTGGCCCAAACAACACTCCAGCCCAGCCAAATGTCAGGCTGGAGCACAGCAGGCACTCGCTGTATCCTCACTGGCTTATGGACCACAGCAAGTGGTCCAGCTAGAGAAAAAACATCTTCAAGACACACCCTTTGCAGTTATGTCCATACATTTTTAAGTGAGGTTTATTTGTGTGCCAGGCTACGTCACTTAGCCAGCTGTTTGTTTTATGAATAAGGCTGTTTTGCGATAGAATATGGAGGATTTCCATCATGGATTTGACAAAGGATGAGCTGTCAGGGTGTGTGTAATGTATTCCTTGATGACTTTATTCATATATTTAAAAGCAGATCATGTTGTATGGGAGTCAGACGTTGAACTGAACTGGTGATATTTTAGTCTCCCTCGCCAGCTTTGGGTATTTTTAATTCTGCTAATGATTTTTTATTTTTTTTGCATTTGAATGCTGATTAATTATTTGAAAAGAGGCTTTTAATGTACATTTCAGAAGAGGGGAAAAGAAGGCTCCCAACACAATCCCAGGAGAGACTGTGTTGTGCAAACACTTTAAGTTCTTCAAAGCGCGGCACTCGAAGTCAAATGATCCCGGAATACCAGAAAACTAAAGGCTAACCAAACCAACAACAATAGTGGTGATGGCGAACATCCCTGGCGTGTGCCACACTGCAACTCAACGACACGTCGGCAGATTTACAGCTAATTAACCTGATTAACCTTTACTAAATCACCCGGATTCTATCGCCACGGAGACGGTGTTGCTCTCTCTGCAACTCCTGAACGCAGCATTTTAATTGGCTACATGGGGGAATGCTCAAGCTCCCTCTGTCTCCTGTCCTGACAACCAGACAGAGTCTCGCAGGGAAGGATACACACGTGTGTGTGTGTGTGTGTGTGTGTGTGTGTGTGTGTGTGTGTGTGTGTGTGTGTGTGTGTGTGTGTGTGTGTGTGTGTGTGTGTGTGTGTGTGTGTGTGTGTGAATCAAACATTGTGTTTGTGCAAGGGAGTGTTCGTATTGTATCCCTGTCTGTGGGTCGGGATTGTGTGTGTGTGTCATGGTCGTGTGACGGAGCCGATGCTGACAGATAGTGAGAGTCATCCTAATTGTGAAGCCTGTATCTATCTACTGTGTAGAGTCAGGCCAGGCAGGCCACTCACTCACTCACTCACTCATCTGGCTGAGGGGAGAAAACATGACCTACCTGGATCCTCTATTTGCTTTTTGTCACACGTCAACTGATTTACGCTCACTGCATAGAGTCACTTTGTCTTCCCTTAAAGTAGCCACCCTTTGCCTTGATGACAGCTCTGCACACTCTTGGCATTCTCTCAACCAGCATCATGAGGTAGTCACCTGGAATGCATTTAAATTAACAGGTGTGCTTTGTTAAGTTAATTTGTGGAATTTCTTTCCTTCGTGATTTGTTTGAGCCAATCAGTTGTGTTGTGACAAGGTAGTGGTGATATACGGAAAATAGCCCTATGTGGTGAAAGACCAAGTCCATATTTTGTCAAGAACAGCTGAAATAAGCAACGAGAAATGACAATTCATCATTACTTTAAGACATTAAGGTCTATCAGTCCTTAAAATGTCCAGAACTTTTAAAGTTTATTCAGGTGCAGTCACAAAAACAATCAAGCACTATGATGAAACTGGCTCTCATGAGGACCGCCACAGGAAAGGAAGACCCAGAGTTACCTCTGCTGCAGAGGATATTCATTAAAGTTACCAGCCTCAGAAATTTTCAGCCCAAATAAATCCTTTACAGAGTTCAAGTAACAGACACATCTCAACATCAACTGTTCAGAGGAGACTGCATGAATCAGGTGTTCAAGGTTGAATTCCTGCAAATAAACCACTACTAAAGGACACCGATCAGTAGAAGAGACTTTCTTGGGCCAAGAAACACGAGCAATGGACATTAGACGGGTGGATCTCTGTCTTTTGGTCTGATGAGTCCAAATTGAACAACTTTTTACAAACTGCTGACATTTTGACAAGTTACGCAGCACTTTAGATGCAGACTTATAGTGTATGACATCGTGGTGTACTTCTCTGCTATTCAAATCTGGACCTAGAACATAATTATCTCGTACCAATCAAAAGTTACAGCTGTTTGTCGGAGTTTAGAGTGAGAAAAAGTAGCAACCTAATATCAGCTTACATACAGCGCTCTCATGTCTCGTCATTGAGCAACCCAAACGGACCCGTTGCTAGGGATACCAATGCATTTCAATTGCAAAAAGGGCCATAGACTAGAATGGTAAAAATATGATGAATTCTAGATCCATCCTCTTTCACCGATTTACGATATCAACTCCAAACGAACGTTGAGATGTTCAGACTGACCCTACTTTTTTTTTTTATTTTTAACCTTTATTTTACTAGGCAAGTCAGTTAATAACAAATTCTTATTTTCAATGTGGGTTAACTGCCTGTTCAGGGGCAGAACGACAGATTTGTACCTTGTCAGCTCGGGGATTTGAACTTGCAACCTTTCGGTTACTAGTCCAACACTCTAACCACTAGGCTACCCTGCCGCCCCAAGATTGGTTGTCAAAAGATTTGTTATACTATATATACCTTTTGAACTATAAACTTAAAACATTTGCATAAATGATCATGAGTTTGAAAGAGAAGCATAGAGATATAGAGGTAGATATTCAAAATGGCCCTTCTCCTTAGCCAATTAAGCTACAGGACCAACTTTAAAACATTCAGGCTATCCTAACTTAAAATTATTTTAAACCTTTATCAACTATACTGAACAAAAATATATAAAACGCAACATGCAACAATTTCAAGTTACAGGTCATATAAAGAAATCAGTCAATTGAAATAAATGCTTCAGGCCCTAATCTATGGATTTCACATGACTGGGTGGGCCATGGGAGGGCATCAGCTCACCCACTTAGGAGCCAGGCAGGCCCAGCCAATCAGAACGAGTTTTTTGTTTCCTGCAAAGGGCTTTATTACAGACAGAAATACTCCTCAGTTTCATCAGCTGTCTCGCAGGGAAAGAAGCCGGATGTGGAGGTTCAGGGTTGGCGTGGTTACACGTGGTCTGCGGTTGGGATCTTTTATTTCAGCTCATGAAACATGGGACCAGCAGCATGTTGCGTTTATATTTTTGTTCAGTATATAACTATAAATATAACTACATTTGCTTAAAGTAACCCACCAACAGTAACTATTGATCTGTTGAAGCTAGATAGACCAAACCAACTTTTCTTATTTACAATTTCTTATTTACAATGACGGCCTAGGAACAGTGGGTTAACTGCCTTGTTCAGAATGACAGATTTTTTTTTACCTTGTCAGCTTGGGGATTCGATCTAGCAACCTTTCGGTTACAGGCCCAACGCTCTAACCACTAGGCTGTCTGCCACCCCAAGTAAAGTAATACAACCATCTCAAAATGCTTTGCACACTTTATCCAGGGGGGGGGGGGGGGGGGGTTGATTATCTCTGCTGTAACCAAGAAGCTTGATTTTTTTTCAAGCTAGCCACACATAGCTAGCAAGTTAGCAAACCAAATGCATAGCTGGAGCCTTGAGCCGGAGAAAATATATTTGGCACATATTTAGCTGGCAGCTAGGAGTAGTGCATTTCAAGTGTAACTTGATGACATCTCTTGTGCTGTTTAACAGTGGCCCGTCATGTCACGTTGTCTGCACGTGCTCTTTGTAAAACAAGCATACCATGTGACTGGCTACAACTGAATTATAATTATTTTATTTTCTTGTGGACAATATTGAAAGTCATACCGTCGGTATTTCCCCAAAAATACCCTGTATAAGGTATATATATATACAAGTATACCGCCCAGGACGACTAGCCAGCATACATGACTGAATATGTACATGTTTGAGTTAGATTCCGGTCCTGGGAGTGTGCTCATCCTCTGGGTACACATGTGGAGGTGGCCCTGGAATCATCAGCAAGTTGCACGTGTGAAGAGGATTTTTGCATCATGTTTTTATTTATTTATATATATATTTTTAAACATGAATTTTAAAATATTCTTCTTGGCAACACTTTAAAGTGCATTACACAAACCTGGGGCTATTCAGTAGAAACTAACAGTGGAATGCGCAGTGGTATGTAATTACACTGTAACAAGCTCGAACAAGCAATTAGTACACTGTACACACTACTTTAGATATTACCGTTTTGAATATCATTGGCAAACAGTATTGACTACATTAAGGACCTGTACACTCTTGCTACAAGGTGATTTTACACGTCATTCCCATACAGTTATTGTGGAACTCACTGTATGGTATGTGTGTGGTCTTCTGTTGTCAATCCCACATTGAATCTCTGCCAAAACCAGTGTAACCGGAGCTGTGCGGGAGATATATAAGAGCAGGTCAGACTGTGTGTGTGCGCTCTCTCTCTCTCTCTAACACAAAGGCTTTCAGGTCCATAGAGACGCAGACAGTACCCAGGCAACAGTCACGTCAGCAACACACTATTGTCTCAGGCTCTGTAATGCTCAGGCATTGTGGTGTTTCTAGTCTGTGAGTGTTTGGACTGTTAGATGGCGGAGTGAGGAGTTCTTCTCTAGAGGTAACGTTGAGGTAACAGGATGTTCTACTTCCTGGTATGTTTATACCTGGCTGTGAGGGAAAGGAGAGTTAAAAAAAAAAGATTTATTGGGCTAACTTTGATTGAAGCTTGTGACTATAATGTTAAAGGCGTAGTAGGTAGCTTTTTGGGCAATCCAATTCAAATTCATGTTGTAATGTGAGTTATAGATCTGTCGTTCTCATTGAAAGCAAGTGAAATATCTGTTCTATGTGTGGTATTTCTATGCTTCCCGTTCTTATGTTTAGTTTTTGGTTGTTTTTACATTGGGTTTTGTACACCATCTTCAAACAGCTGAAAAAACTATATTTTTGGTGAAAATCTGTTTCATAGTGTTTAAGAATGGTAGAATTGTTCTCTACACTATACATAGTTATTTTGTCACTTAAACTGAAATTGTCTGAACTATTAGAATTTTTGCAACCAGGAAATGGCTGGAAATGGATTTCTAACTATTGGAGAGGCCTGGTTCCTCTCTAGGTTTCTTCCTATGTTCTGGCCTTTCTAGGGAGTTTTTCCTAGCCGCCGTGCTTCTACACCTGCATTGCTTGCAGTTTGGGGTTTCAGGCTGGGTTTCTGTACAGCACTTTGAGATATCAGCTGATATAAATACATTTCATTTTAATTGATGTTGTAATTTGAACTGTAGGTTACGTTTGTGTTTCCTCAGAGGTGTTAGTGACTGATCTTCTGACACCATGGACATGGACTCCCAATCACAAGGCCAGCAGGCAGCAGTACCCTCGTTCCAGCCACAGGTAGGATCCCTAACCTTTCACCCAATCACAAGGCCAGCAGGCAGCTGTACCTATATTCCAGCCACAGTTAGGATCCCTTCACCCTAACCTTTCACCCAATCACAAGGCCAGCAGGCAGCAGTACCTATATTCCAGCCACAGGGAGGATTCCTTCACCCTAACCTTTCACCCAATCACAATGCCAGCAGGCAGCTGTACCTATATTCCAGCCACAGGTAGGATCCCTTCACCCTAACCTTTCACCCAATCACAATGCCAGCAGGCAGCTGTACCTATATTCCAGCCACAGGTAGGATCCCTTCACCCTAACCTTTCACCCAATCACAATGCCAGCAGGCAGCTGTACCTATATTCCAGCCACAGGTAGGATCCCTTCACCCTAACCTTTCACCCAATCACAAGGCCAGCAGGCAGCTGTACCTATATTCCAGCCACAGGGAGGATTCCTTTACATGTGTGTTAACTCACAAATTATCATTCAGATTTACGCAAGACCTATACTTTGAATTAAAAGTTAGTCTGTTCATGTAAATGAGGTCGATTCCAAGTGAAGTTCAAGAACAAAATGCATTTTCAGTAACAGTGTTATAAATACTACAAATGTGTAAATTGACTAAAGCCTGAATCATACAGTATAGACATGTAGGAAAGGCTAGATGAATGGTGGAGAGAGAGAGAGTATTGACTAAGGCCTGAATCATACAGTATAGGCATGTAGGAAAGGCTAGATGAATGGTGGAGAGAGAGAGAGTATTGACTAAGGCCTGAATCATACAGTATAGACATGTAGGAAAGGCTAGATGAATGGTGGAGAGAGAGAGAGTATTGACTAAGGCCTGAATCATACAGTATAGACATGTAGGAAAGGCTAGATGAATGGTGGAGAGAGAGAGAGTATTGACTAAGGCCTGAATCATACAGTATAGACATGTAGGAAAGGCTAGATGAATGGTGGAGAGAGAGAGAGTATTGACTAAGGCCTGAATCATACAGTATAGGCATGTAGGAAAGGCTAGATGAATGGTGAAGAGAGAGAGAGTATTGACTAAGGCCTGAATCATACAGTATAGACATGTAGGAAAGGCTAGATGAATGGTGGAGAGAGAGTTAGTATTGACTAAGGCCTGAATCATACAGTATAGGCATGTAGGAAAGGCTAGATGAATGGTGGAGAGAGAGAGAGTATTGACTAAGGCCTGAATCATACAGTATAGGCATGTAGGAAAGGCTAGATGAATGGTGGAGAGAGAGAGAGTATTGACTAAGTCCTGAATCATACAGTATAGGCATGTAGGAAAGGCTAGATGAATGGTGGAGAGAGAGAGAGTATTGACTAAGGCCTGAATCATACAGTATAGGCATGTAGGAAATGCTAGATGAATGGTGGAGAGAGAGAGAGTATTGACTAAGGCCTGAATCATACAGTATAGACATGTAGGAAAGGCTAGATGAATGGTGGAGAGAGAGAGAGTATTGACTAAGGCCTGAATCATACAGTATAGTCATGTAGGAAATGCTAGATGAATGGTGGAGAGAGAGAGAGTATTGACTAAGTCCTGAATCATACAGTATAGGCATGTAGGAAAGGCTAGATGAATGGTGAAGAGAGAGAGAGAGTATTGACTAAGGCCTGAATCATACAGTATAGGCATGTAGGAAAGGCTAGATGAATGGTGAAGAGAGAGTTAGTATTGACTGAAACTCTCGAGGCTGGTGTAGATTTGGGTTTCGTAACATTGAGGTTGTTACGGTGCAGAAGCAGTATCACACATCATCCTCATCGATCTCCTTCATGCACAAGGATGTTTCTGGGTCCACAATATATTGAATGGACTCACCCAGACAATCCATATCCATACACCAGGGACGAAACGGGCAAACAACCGCTTTTTCTAAAGCAAAAAAATAGTCCTGTTGTTTTTCCTGTGTATGCAAAGCCAGTGCAATATTAACTGCGAAATAGCCAGGGGGAACATTTTTTTAGAAGATGTTTGATATCTAATTTAAGGATAATTGGGTTGTGCACAAAAAAAAGGAAAGAACAAGAGAAGATTTCATCATTTATCTCATGTTTTTTTTTCTTCTAATGAGATATCATAATCTATAAAGGCGGTTGTGGAAATAATGATTTCCTCTGTCTGTTTTTCACTATTTAGCCTAATTTCAGTTCATTATCTCTTTTCATGATTGTATTAAAATATAGGAAATATATTTAGAAGTAGGTCTAATAACATGCATACTATTAGTTTATGCAAGATTAGATTTTACAGTTAGGCTGTAAAACACAGCAGGCCTATCACATCCAGATCCAGGCATTCTACTTCCTGTTAGGCATCTAGCGCCATACTGTGACTCTGCCAGCCACAGGAGGCTGGTGAGGGGAGGGACGGCTCACAATAATGACTGGAATGAAGTGAATGGAAGGGTATCAAACACAAGGAACCGATGCTTTTGATGTGTCAATACCGTTCCATTCCAGCCATTACTAAGAGCCCGTCCTCCCCAAATGAAGGTGTCACCAGCCGCCTGTGCTATCAGCAGACAACAGGTCCTCTGTCCATTTCACCCTTTCTCTGTTTAATCTGCGAAAAGAGAAAAGAAGAACAAAAATCTCCCCTTCTGAAAATGAGAGATGTATAATATGTGTGTGGTGAAGGACTCTGTATCGCTGGCGATATCATGTCGCTGCGTCCCGGAGGTGTTATGCGTTAGGTAAAGTGGAACTGGCACCATGTGCATGTTTAGTGGTGCTTTTTGCTCTTTGAGTGAGTGAGTGGGAGGGAGAGATTCTCAAAACGGGTTTTGATCGTTACTGCAGGTTGTGACAGGCTCAGGTGTGTGTGTGTGTGTGTGTGTGTGTGTGTGTGTGTGTGTCTGTAAACTGTGAGACAAGGCAGAGGGTTTTAAGCGAGCAAACGTGGCGTAGTTCAGGAACAGATTGAAGAAGAGCAGAGAGAGAAACACTGGCGGGGTAGGGAAGGATGGAAGGATGGATGAATGGATGGATGGATGGATGAATGTTGTATGGTGGTGCTGAGGGTGGGAGAGGATGGGAGAGGAGACTGGGAGAGGGAAGCTGGTGATGAGTAGAGGGGGGGTGGGAGGCTAGTGATGAGTAGAGGGGGGGTGGGAAGATGAGTAGAGGGGGGGGAGTGGGAGGCTGGTGATGAGTAGGGGGGGGGGGGGTCAGGGAGGCTGGTGATAAGTAGAGGGGGTGGGGAGTTGGTGCTCTGCGGGAGATGGAACCTCTATCGCTGTGTTTAATGGTGTTTTACCGGAATTAAAGTCCGCTACCGGAGACACACCTCTCATCTGGCAACACCTGCTGAACGGGGCTCACAATAGATTTGATTTTGATTGTTCAGGTTCACCATCAGCAATAGTTTTGGTCGTTTTGCTTTAACCAATCAGCGTATATGAGAATTTGTATATACAGTGCCTTGCGAAAGTATTCGGCCCCCTTGAACTTTGCGACCTTTTGCCACATTTCAGGCTTCAAACATAAAGATATAAAACTGTATTTTTTTGTGAAGAATCAACAACAAGTGGGACACAATCATGAAGTGGAACGACATTTATTGGATATTTCAAACTTTTTTAACAAATCAAAAACTGAAAAATTGGGTGTGCAAAATTATTCAGCCCCCTTAAGTTAATACTTTGTAGCGCCACCTTTTGCTGCGATTACAGCTGTAAGTCGCTTGGGGTATGTCTCTATCAGTTTTGCACATCGAGAGACTGAAATTTTTTCCCATTCCTCCTTGCAAAACAGCTCAGTGAGGTTGGATGGAGAGCATTTGTGAACAGCAGTTTTCAGTTCTTTCCACAGATTCTCGATTGGATTCAGGTCTGGACTTTGACTTGGCCATTCTAACACCTGGATATGTTTATTTTTGAACCATTCCATTGTAGATTTTGCTTTATGTTTTGGATCATTGTCTTGTTGGAAGACAAATCTCTTTGTCTCAAATCTCTTCAGGTCTTTTGCAGACTCCATCAGGTTTTCTTCCAGAATGGTCCTGTATTTGGCTCCATCCATCTTCCCATCAATTTTAACCATCTTCCCTGTCCCTGCTGAAGAAAAGCAGGCCCAAACCATGATGCTGCCACCACCATGTTTGACAGTGGGGATGGTGTGTTCAGGGTGATGAGCTGTGTTGCTTTTACTCCAAACATAACGTTTTGCATTGTTGCCAAAAAGTTCAATTTTGGTTTCATCTGACCAGAGCACCTTCTTCCACATGTTTGGTGTGTCTCCCAGGTGGCTTGTGGCAAACTTTAAAAAACACTTTTTATGGATATTTTTAAGAAATGGCTTTCTTCTTGCCACTCTTCCATAAAGGCCAGATTTGTGCAATATACGACTGATTGTTGTCCTATGGACAGAGTCTCCCACCTCAGCTGTAGATCTCTGCAGTTCATCCAGAGTGATCATGGGCCTCTTGGCTGCATCTCTGATCAGTCTTCTCCTTGTATGAGCTGAAAGTTTAGAGGGACGGCCAGGTCTTGGTAGATTTGCAGTGGTCTGATACTCCTTCCATTTCAATATTATCGCTTGCACAGTGCTCCTTGGGATGTTTAAAGCTTGGGAAATCTTTTTGTATCCAAATCCGGCTTTAAACTTCTTCACAACAGTATCTCGGACCTGCCTGGTGTGTTCCTTGTTCTTCATGATGCTCTCTGCACTTTTAACGGACCTCTGAGACTATCACAGTGCAGGTGCATTTATACGGAGACTTGATTACACACAGGTGGATTGTATTTATCATCATTAGTCATTTAGGTCAACATTGGATCATTCAGAGATCCTCACTGAACTTCTGGAGAGAGTTTGCTGCACTGAAAATAAAGGGGCTGAATAATTTTGCACGCCCAATTTTTCAGTTTTTGATTTGTTAAAAAGTTTGAAATATCCAATAAATGTCGTTCCACTTCATGATTGTGTCCCACTTGTTGTTGATTCTTCACAAAAAAATACAGTTTTATATCTTTATGTTTGAAGCCTGAAATGTGGCAAAAGGTCGCAAAGTTCAAGGGGGCCGAATACTTTCGCAAGGCACTGTATAGACGGTAAATTTGGTAATTTCATAATGACGACAGCAGTTTTGCGAGGTCCACTGCATGGCCAAAGTGACGAGAAGATCACTTGGTGAAAACATCCAAACGGTCAAAACCATTCAATTTTGAGATAGGGGTGAAATCCAGCTGCATAAATTACAAGTTAATTAGTTCGTGATGGTGATTTCAGAACCAAAGTGGGGGGGGACAAAAAATATAGGCTCAGTTCCACTCCCACCCGCGATGACTTGGAGTTGAGACAGCATTGGGCTCAGTTCCACTCCCACCCGCTATGACTTGGAGTTGAGACAGCATTGGGCTCAGTTCCACTCCCACCCGCGATGACTTGGAGTTGAGACAGCATTGGGCTCAGTTCCTTGGCTTTGTTGAGTTGAGAGACAGCAACACAATTAGACCCAGCCAAATCATGAGAAAACTAAAGATAATTACTTAACACATTGGAAGAATTTACCAAAATACAGAGCAAACTAGAATGTTATTTGGCCCTACACAGAGAGTACACAGTGGCAGAATACCTGACCACTGTGACTGACCCAAAATTAAGGAAAGCTTTGACTATGTACAGACTCAGTGAGCATAGCCTTGCTATTGAGAAAGACCGCCGTAGGCAGACCTAGCTCTCAAGAGAAGACATGCAATGTGCACACTGCCCACAAAATGAAGTGGAAACTGAGCTGCACTTCCTAACCTCCTGTCAAATGTATGACCATATTAGAAACACGTATTTCTCTCAGATTACACAGATCCACAAAGAATTCGAAAACAAACCCAATTTGGATTAAGTCCCATATCTATTGGGTGAAAAACCACAGTGTGCCATCACAGCAGCAAGATTTGTGACCTGTTGCCACAAGAAAATGACAACCAGTGAAGAACAAACACCATTGTAAATTCAACCCATATTTATGTTTATTTATTTTCCCTTTTGTACTTTAACTATTTACACATCATTACAACCCTGTATATACATACATTTGTCATTTGAAATGTCTTTATTCTTTTGGAACTTTTGTGAGTGTAATGTTTACTGTTCATTTGATTGTTTATTTCACTTTTATTTATTTTTTAATTCACTTGCTTTGGCAATGTTAACATATGTTTCACACATGCTGTTATCTGTACACACCTCTCCTCTCTGTGCCTCTCCTTCTCTACTCTCTGCCTCTCCTTCTCTCCTCTCTGTGCCTCTCCTCCTCTCCTCTCTGTGCCTCTCCTTCTCTCCTCTCTGTGCCTCTCCTCCTCTCCTCTCTGTGCCTCTCCTCCTCTCCTCTCTGTGCATCTCCTCCTCTCCTCTGATGTTAGGGGTCGAGGTGCTGCGCCTCACCCACATATGTGTCAGTGAGTGTGTGCCAGTGTGTGTGTGTCAGCTGGGAGCGGCTGTGTGTGTGACAGGCCAGTGCGATGAGACGGCCTGTCATTCAGGACGGCCTGGCTGCCCTTTGAAGGCCAGGCCAGGGGGCAACGAGGTGCCGCAAATGGCCTGTGAAGTTTACATACACTGCCCACTGCTAAACAGATTAGCTCTAATGAAGTGTCTAATGCCGGGGCCCCCGCCTGACATAATCCTGCCTGGCAGCCCGGCCCCTCGGCCAACAAAAAAATGACCCCCTCCGCCCTCTGCTCTCCCCCTTCCCTCTCCTAACCCTCCCCATTTCTGGCTCATCCCTCGCCTGCCCTACCCTGCCCTCCCCTTCCCTCTCCTAGCCTCTCGCCCACCACCCAAGGCGACTCCACGCAGGGAGGTGCCCGTTGTTAATCACGCCGGACAGTGTGCGATCTGACATGCAAATATAGGTCATTGCATATGTAAATGTATGATTAGGGGGCCAGCCTGCCAGAACACATTAATGAGACGGAACTCTCAGCAGGAGGCTGTCACAGCGCTTTACGGCCTCATACTAACATTTGTCAAGCTGCCATGCAGCGAGTGACAGCCCTGCCCTCGCTAGGGCCCTATAAAATCTATTGTGTTTTTTTGCTGAATTCCATGTCGTTTTTTTTCCCTCCCAAATTCCGTTTTTAGTTTTTCCGAATTTTCGCTCTCAAAATCAAACTTAATTTTTTTTTTTTTAACGGATTAAATTGGAAGTACACAACAATGCTTAAACCACATCAGGAGACTACTTTTGAGGTCTGTGAAAAATCTAGGAAATCAAACATTTGTGGTGTAGATACTCTGGACATAGTCTACAGTTAACAGTTAATTGCGAAGGTTTTTGGGAAAGCCTTTCCATTTACCAGAAGACGGTTGTCATTAGCATCATCACTAACGGCTATACAAAATGGCAGACATATGACAGACAGTCGCATGCCCACACCATTGGCTCTTCAGAAAGTTGAAGAAAAATACACGTCACTTATGCATTTAGTTAATGTCTTATCAGAATCTTGTGGAAATTATTTCATTTTCTAATCACCCAAATCCAGATAGCAGGTGTTCTGAAAGAGCTGCAAAACCTGGACCCGTACAAATTAGCTGGGCTAGACAATCTGGACCCTCTCTTTCTAAAATGATCCGCTGCCATTGTTGCAACCCCTATTACCAGTCTGTTCAACATCTCTTTCGTATTGTCCGAGATCCCAAAAGATTGGAAAGCTGCCGCGGTCATCCCCCATCCTGCCCTGCCTTTCAAAGGTTTTCGAAAGCCAAGTTAATAAACAGATCACTGACCATTTCGAATCCCACCGTACCTTCTCCGCTGTGCAATCCGGTTTTCGAGCTGGTCACGGGTGCACTTAGCCACGCTCAAGGTACTAAACGATATCATAACTGCCATAAATAAAAGACAGTACTGTGCAGCCATCTTCATCGACCTGGCCAAGGCTTTCGACTCTGTCAATTACCGTATTCTTATCGGCAGACTCAACAGCTTTGGTTTCTCAAATGACTGCCTCGCTTGGTTCACCAACTACTTCTCAGGCAGAGTTCAGTGTGTCAAATCGGAGGGCCTGTTGTCCGGACCTCTGGCAGTCTCTATGGGGGCACCACAGGGTTCAATTCTCGGGCCGACTCTTTTCTCTGTATATATCATCAATGGAGCTCTTGATGCGGCTGATCCACCTCTACACAGACGACACCATTCTGTATACATCTGGCCCTTCTTTGGACACTGTGTTAACAAACCCCCAAACGAGCTTCAATGCCATACAACATTCCTTCCGTGTCCTCCAACTGCTCTTAAACGCTAGTAAAACCAAATGCATGCTTTTCAACCATTCGCTGCCCGCACCCACCCGCCCGAATAGCATCACTACTCTGAATGGTTCTGACTTAGAATATGTGGACAACTACAAATACCTAGGTGCCTGGCTAGACGGTAAACTCTCCTTCCAGACTCATATTAAACATCTCCAATCCAAAATTAAATCTAGTATCGGCTTCCTATTTCGCAACAAAGCTTCCTTCACTCACGCCGCCAAACATACCCTCGTAAAACTGACTATCCTACCGATCCTCGACTTTGGTGATGTCATTTACAAAATAGCCTCCAATACTCTACTCTGCAAACTGGATGTAGTCCATCACAGTGCCATCCGTTTTGTCATCAAAGCCCCATATACCACCCACCCGCTCTAGTTGGCTGGCCCTCGCTACATATTCATCGCCAGACCCACTGGCTCCAGGTCATCTATAAGTCTATGCTAGGTAAAGCTCCACCTTATCTCATCTCACTGGTCATGATAACAACACCCACCCGTAGCAAGCGATCCAGCAGGTATATCTCACTTGTCATCTCCAAAGCCAACATCTCCTTTGGCCACCTTTCCGTCCAGTTCTCTGCTGCCAATGACTGGAATTAATTGCAAAAATTGCTGAAGCTGGGGACTTATATTTCCCTCACTAACTTTAAACATCAGCTATCTGAGCAGCTAACCGATTGCTGCAGCCATACATAGTCCATCGGTAAATAGCCCACCCAATCTACCTACCTCATCCCCATATTGGTTTTATTTACTTTTCTGCTGTTTTGCACACCACTATTTCTACTTGCACATCATCTGCACATCTATCCCTCATGTTAATTTGCTAAACTGTAATTACTTCACTACTATGGTCTATTTATTGCCTTACCTCCTTACTCCATTTGCACACACTGTATATAGACTTATAGTATGGGGCTTGCCTGTCCTAGCCACTCGGTAGCTCACCATATAAGACTCTTCTAGCCCCTTCTTGTTAATGGTATCTGTTGCTTTTATACATGTCTTACTACTGGAAAGTCGTCTTTATTCTTGCTCAAAAAAACTCCTGTGGCTTATTTTACAAATTGCCATGTTTTGTTTCTAAATGTCGGCGCAGGAGTGAAGGTTTCCTGCGAGAGAGTAACGGTTAATGTGATTGGATGAGTAACGGTTAATGTGATTGGATGAGTAACGGTTAATATGATTGGATGAGTAACGGTTAATGTGATTGGATGAGTAACGGATAATGTGATTGGATGAGTAACGGTTAATGTGATTGGATGAGTAACGGTTAATGTGATTGGATGAGTAACGGTTAATGTGATTGGATGAGTAACGGTTAATGTGATTGGATGAGTAACGGTTAATGTGATTGGATGAGTAACGGTTAATGTGATTGGATGAGTAACGGTTAATGTGATTGGATGAGTATCGGTTAATGTGATTGGAGGAGTAACGGTTAATGTGATTGGAGGAGTAACGGTTAATGTGATTGGATGAGTAACGGTTAATGTGATTGGATGAGTAACGGTTAATGTGATTGGATGAGTAACGGTTAATGTGATTGGAGGAGTAACGGTTAATGTGATTGGAGGAGTAACGGTTAATGTGATTGAATGAGTACCGGTTAATGTGATTGGATGAGTACCGGTTAATGTGATTGGATGTTAATTATTTTACTAGGCGACCTGTATTTGACATTGTGTTGTTAATTCGCTGAACACTAGATGGTTTAGATGTATTTTTGGCAGTGAAACGAGGCTACTCAGGCGGGGGAAAAACCTCAGTCAAACGAATAGCCCCGTTGGAAAATATAAATGTACTGTTTGAAAATGAATCACATTTTTATTTGGCGGGGAGGTACGTGCAATTTAGTTTGTTTAGGTCTACGTTACGGTTCTGTAAAGTCATGGCTGCGCCAATCAAATCAATCATTTATTTTGTTCATTAAACAGACAAGACTCAATCACAATCAGTCAACACACACTGAGTGTACAAAACATTAAGAACACCTAATCTTTCCAAGACATGACCAGGTGAATCCAGGTGAAAGCTATGATCCCTTATTGATGTCACTTGTTAAATCCACTACAATCAGTGTAGATGAAGGGGAGGAGACATGTTAAATAAGGATTTTTAAGACTTGAGACATGGATTGTGTATGTGCGCCATTCAGAGGGTGAATGGGCAAGACAAAATATTAAAGTGCCTTTGAACGGAGTATGGTAGTTTTATTTATTTTATTTTATTTCACCTTTATTTAACCAGGTAGGCTAGTTGAGAACACCTTTATTTAACCAGGTAGGCTAGTTGAGAACACCTTTATTTAACCAGGTAGGCTAGTTGAGAACACCTCTATTTAACCAGGTAGGCTAGTTAAGAACACCTTTATTTAACCAGGTAGGCTAGTTGAGAACACCTTTATTTAACCAGGTAGGCTAGTTGAGAACAAGTTCTCATTTACAACTGCGACCTGACCAAGATAAAGCATAGCAATTCGACACATACAACAACACAGAGTTACACATGGAATAAACAAAACATACAGCCAATAATACAATAGAACAAAAGAAAACAAAAAGTCTATATACAGTGAGTGCAAATGAGGTAAGTTAAGGAAATAAATAGGCCATGGTGGCGAAGTAATTACAATATAGCAATTAAACACTGGAATGGTAGATCGGCAGAAGATGAATGTGCAGGTAGAGATACTGGGGTGCAAAGGAGCAAGATAAATAAATAAATACCAGTATGGGGATGAGGTAGGTAGATGGGCTGTTTACAGATAAGCTAAGTACAGGTGCAGTGATCTGTAAGCTGCTCTGGCAGCTGGTGCTTAAAGCTAGTGAGGGAGAAGTGAGTCTCCAGCTTCAGAGATTTTTGCAATTCGTTCCAGTCATGGGCAGCAGAGAACTGGAAGGAAAGACGACCAAAGGAGGAATTGGCTTGGGGGTGACCAGTGAGATATACCTGCTGGAGCGCGTGCTACGAGTGGGTGCTGCTATGGTGACCAGTGAGCTGAGATAAGGCGGGGCTTTCCCTAGCAGAGACTTGTAGATAACCTGTAGCTAGTGGGTTTGGCGACGAGTATGAAGCGAGGGCCAACCAACGAGAGCGTACAGGTCGCAATGGTGGGTAGTTGGTGCTTTGGTGACAAAACGGATGGCACTGTGATAGACTGCATCCAGTTTGTTGAGTAGAGTGTTGGAGGCTATTTTATAGATGACATCACCGAAGTCGAGGATCGGTAGGATGGTCAGTTTTACGAGGGTATGTTTGGCAGCATGAGTGAAGGATGCTTTGTTGCGATATAGGAAGCCGATTCTAGATTTAATTTTGGATTGGAGATGCTTAATGTGAGTCTGGAAGGAGAGTTTACAGTCTAACCAGACACCGAGGTATTTGTAGTTGTCCACGTATTCTAAGTCAGAGCCGTCCAGAGTAGTGATGCTGGACAGGCGAGCAGGTGCGGGCAGCGATCGATTGAAAAGCATGCATTTAGTTTGACTTGCGTTTAAGAGCAGTTGGAGGCCACGGAAGGAGAGTTGTATGGCATTGAAGCTTGTTTGGAGGTTAGTTAACACAGTGTCCAAGGAGGGGCCAGAAGTATACAGAATGGTGTCGTCTGCGTAGAGCAACATCATTGATGTATACAGAAAAGAGAGTCGGCCCGAGAATTGAACCCTGTAGCACCCCCATAGATAATGCCAGAGGTCCAGACAACAGGCCCTCCGATTTGACACACTGAACTCTATCAGTAGTTGGTAAACCAGGCGAGGCAATCATTAGAAAAACCAAGGCTGTTGAGTCTGCCGATGAGGATGTTGTGATTGACAGAGTCGAAAGCCTTGGCCAGGTCGATGAAGACGGCTGCACAGTAATGTCTCTTATCGATGGCGGTTATGATGTCGTTTAGAACCCATGACCAGCTCTGAAACCAGAGCTAGTAGGTGCCAGGTACACTGGTTTGTGTCAAGAACTGCAACACTGCTGGGTTTTCCACGCTCAACAGTTTCCCGTGTGTATCAAGAATGGCCCACCAGCCAAAGGACATCCTGTCAACTTGATACAACTGTGGGAAGCAGTGGAGTCAACGTGGGCCAGTATCCCTGTGGAACACTTTCAACACCTTGTAGAGTCCATGACCTGACGAATTGAGGCTGGGAAAAGAGGGTGCAACTCAACATTAGGAATGTGTTCTTAATGTTTTGTACACTGTGTGTATTTTATAGTAAGACTATTATGGAATTTAACAGAATAAAACACATATTTGTCCTACACAACTTTTGTCAAGGGACCGTGTGGGACAGCTGTCATATAAAAAAGTGATATTTTGGAACAGAGCCCAAGAACATGAGTTTTGGATCCACGTTTCATCTCTTTCCTACCCTCACTCCACTTTGTTAGGGTCTGATCTTTAACATGATACCCATAGAAAACAATAGCAATCCTATTTTCAGTCTCGTGTTCATATTTCACAAACTCTGCATGTTTTTGGATTTGCTTGTATGCGATCAAGCAAAAATAATCAAATAGATTTTATGCTACATTATAGCATGCTAAATGTTTCTAATCAGTGATAGATGAGTGATACCACCGCCTCTTATCTTCCCAGCCAGAGAATGAACCAACTTTACAGATGGAGATTCAGTTAAACAAAGTCACGTTGATTGATTGTTACAGGGTTTCTTAAACTTCTTATTCAGTGATAATGATTCCCACTGTAATTATGATTGGATCCAGCTGTGGTTAAGGAAACAGTGCATGCTTAGTGGTGGACTGTATGAAGAGATGGGTCTAAGTGACATGCCTTGCAAGGTTTAGAACTGCCGGGGGAATGGTAACCGGGCGTTGCCTAGCAACCACCTAGAGTAGAGCGTAGTGCGTGCCGATGCCGCCCCAACGTTACCGTTGCGTTTCATACTAAGCCACAGGCAGAACTTCACCGAAAGGGATTACTAGGTCATTAGGCTGAAATAATAGTTTGAGGTTTGATACCGGCTAAATACCTTTTCAGATATAAAGACAAGTTGTGTTGCACGGTACACTGGTACCGTGGTAATATCATGGTACCAACACGTCATGATACCAACGTTTTAGAAAACCGTAGTACTGTTTCATATCATACTACCACATTTTCCGGCCCTTACCCATCTAAATAACCTGCTGTTATAAAATGTTTAGAAATTCTGTTTTGTTTATAAATTCAGCTGAATTGAAGCAGCAGCCACTAACTAGTCTCTTGTATGTGCAGGTCCAATATTATCCACCTCACTTTCATCTCACGTTTGGCAGCTGTAATCAACCAGCAGTATCCCCTACCAGCCCTCACCTGGTTCTCTCCGTCTGCTCTTCATACGCCTCTATTACGCCGGTAGTTTACAATGGCATTTAGCTGTGATGGCGAGCAGACGCTGGCTTGGTGGCTGGCGCTGGCTTGGTGGCAGACGCTGGCTTGGTGGCAGACGCTGGCTTGGTGGCAGACGCTGGCTTGGTGGCAGACGCTGGCTTGGCGGCTGGAGCTGGCTTGGTGGCTGGCGCTGGCTTGGCGGCTGGCGCTGGCTTGGCGGCTGGCGCTGGCTTGGCGGCTGGCGCTGGCTTGGCGGCTGGCGCTGGCTTGGCGGCTGGCGCTGGCTTGGCGGCTGGCGCTGGCTTGGCGGCTGGCGCTGGCCTGGCGGCTGGTGCTGGCCTGGCGGCTGGAGGTGGCCTGGCGGCTGGAGCTGGCCTGGCGGCTGGTGCTGGCCTGGCGGCTGGTGCTGGCTTGGCGGCTGGCGCTGGCTTGGCGGCTGGCGCTGGCTTGGCGGCTGGCGCTGGCTTGGCGGCTGGTGCTGGCTTGGTGCCTGTTGCTGGCTTGGTGCCTTGTGCTGGCTTGGTGCCTTGTGCTGGCTTGGTGACTATTGCTGGCTTGGTGACTGTTGCTGGCTTGGTGCCTTGTGCTGGCTTGGTGACTGTTGCTGGCTTGGTGACTGTTGCTGGCTTGGTGCCTTGCGCTGGCTTGGTGCCTTGTGCTGGCTTGGTGCCTGTTAATTGGAAGGGGCATCTTGTTTTCTCAAGCCTCTTCTCCAGGCTGTCAACTTTTAAAAAAGAATGAAACGCTTAAATTGGCTGCCCCTTGATCTGCATTCCTGTCCTCCTCATCACCTCAGTCCTGCTGCTATAGATCCTAGCTATAGGGATACACCTTCTTGTCCGAGCAGTCATTCCTCATTGAAGACAAAGTGCCTTGAATTTACTAGTGCCTTGATTCATAATTTAAATTATGAATGTCCTGAATTGTCTGGAATGGACCCCAACTTGCTGCAGTGTGTAGGCCTAAATAATGGACCCCTCCTTGCTGTAGTGTGTAGGCCTAAATAATGGACCCCTCCTTGCAGTAGTGTGTAGGCCTAAATAATGGACCCCACCTTGCTGTAGTGTGTAGGCCTAAATAATGGACCCCACCTTGCTGTAGTGTGTAGGCCTAAATAATGGACCCCACCTTGCTGCAGTGTGTAGGCCTAAATAATGGACCCCTCTTGCTGCAGTGTGTAGGCCTAAATAATGGACCCCTCCTTGCTGTAGTGTGTAGGCCTAAATAATGGACCCCTCCTTGCTGTAGTGTGTGGGCCTAAATAATGGACCCCTCCTTGCTGCAGTGTGTAGGCCTAAATAATGGACCCCTCCTTGCTGTAGTGTGTAGGCCTAAATAATGGACCCCTCCTTGCTGCAGTGTGTAGGCCTAAATAATGGACCCCTCCTTGCTGTAGTGTGTAGGCCTAAATAAAAGATGTCTGTTATTGTAGAAAGATGGGTAAAGTTCTCCAGAGATAGTAACACTGGGCTCCGTGTGTGAGTGTAAGTATGTGTGTCTCTGTGTGTGTGTGTCTCTGTATATGTTTGTGTGTGTGTCTCTGTATATGTTTGTGTGTGTGTCATTGCCCCAGGTCTGTGTTCTGTTCATGCTGACTTTGTTTACCAGTGAAATGGATCCGAAGTGAACACATCTAATGCTGCCCCTCCCCTCCGTCTTGATGACACCGTGCTCTCACCCTCCTCTTTCCCAGAGTCCTCTCTGCTTGCCTGCAAGGGCATCCCCCGGCCGTGGTCGGGGCCAGGCACTGGTGACATGTGGCAATGTGATATCTGTCGCCTCCTCTCTCCCTCCACCACACCAACAGACACGTTTATAAAATGGCTGCAAAGGTCACACTGTTCTCTGTGTGTTTTCACTCATCACTGCCCCAAGGCTCATTCCAGCCTGTTTTCTTAGTTTTTTAAATTTAGATGCTCGCTAGCGAGCCGAGTGTCAGGGCGCAACATACATCTTGTAGGAGAGGAGAGGAGAGGAGAGTGTTGTTGGAGTTTTGTCGCTAGCTGACTGGTCAAACATATGTCACTTCAGCTGCAGCAGCATCAGACTACAGCTAACCCTGATGTGCCTTGGCAGACTACAGCTAACCCTGATGTGCCTTGGCAGACTACAGCTAACCCTGATGTGCCTTGGCAGACTACAGCTAACCCTGATGTGCCTTGGCAGACTACATCTAACCCTGATGTGCCTTGGCAGACTACAGCTAACCCTGATGTGCCTTGGCAGACTACAGCTAACCCTGATGTGCCTTGGCAGACTACAGCTGACCCTGATGTGCCTTGGTAGACTACAGCTAACCGTGATGTGCCTTGGAAGACTACAGCTAACCCCGATGTGCCTTGGCAGACTACAGCTGACCCTGATGTGCCTTGGCAGACTACAGCTGACCCTGATGTGCATTGGAAGACTACAGCTAACCCTGATGTGCCTTGGCAGACTACAGCTGACCCTGATGTGCCTTGGCAGACTACAGCTGACCCTGATGTGCCTTGGCAGACTACAGCTGACCCTGATGTGCCTTGGCAGACTACAGCTGACCCTGATGTGCCTTGGCAGACTACAGCTGACCCTGATGTGCCTTGGCAGACTACAGCTAACCCTGATGTGCCTTGGCAGACTACAGCTGACCCTGATGTGCCTTGGCAGACTACAGCTGACCCTGATGTGCCTTGGCAGACTACAGCTGACCCTGATGTGCCTTGGCAGACTACAGCTGACCCTGATGTGCCTTGGCAGACTACAGCTGACCCTGATGTGCCTTGGCAGACTACAGCTAACCCTGATGTGCCTTGGCAGACTACAGCTGACCCTGATGTGCCTTGGCAGACTACAGCTGACCCTGATGTGCCTTGGCAGACTACAGCTGACCCTGATGTGCCTTGGCAGACTACAGCTAACCCTGATGTGCCTTGGCAGACTACAGCTGACCCTGATGTGCCTTGGCAAATGCTCACCTTCGATTGACACAGGAATGCTGGACAAGTGTGTTCTTCACGGATGAATCCCGGTTTCAACTGTACCGGGCAGACGTATGGCATTGTGTGGGCGAGCAGTTTGCTGATGTCATCATTGTGAACAGAGTGCCACATGGTGGCGGTGGGGTTATGGCATGGGCAGGATACCGGGACAAGAACCTGAGGCCCATTGTCATGCCATTAATCCACCGCCATCACCTCATGTTTCAGCATGATCAAGCACGGCCCCATGTCACAAGCATCTGTACACAATTCCTGGAAGCTGAAAATGTCCCAGTTCTTCCATGGCCTGCATACTCACCAGACATGTCAATCATTGAGCATGTTTGGGATGCTCTGAATCGACCTGTACAACAGCGTGTTCCAGTTTACGCCAATATCCAGCAACTTCGACACAACCATTGAAGAGGAGTGGGACAACATTCCACAGCCCGAATGTACCTAAACCTAAACATCAATGCCTTTCTTAAAATCAATACAGAAGTATATATTTTTAACCCTGCATATTTAGTTAAAAGAAATTCATGTTAGCAGGCAATATTAACCAGGGAAATTGTGTCACTTCTCTTGCGTTCATTGCACGCAGAGTCAGGGTATATGCAGCAGTTTGGGCCGCCTGGCTCGTTCCGAATTAATTTGCCAGAATTGTACATAGTTATGACATAACATTGAAGGTTGTACAATGTAACAGCAATATTTAGACTGATGGATGCCACCCATTAGATAAAATACGGAATGGTTCCGTATTTCACTGAAAGAATAAACGTTTTGTTTTCGAAATGATAGTTTCTGGATTTGACCATATTAATGACCAAAGGCTCATATTTCTGTGTTTATTATATTATAATTAAGTCTATGATTTGATAGAGCAGTGTGACTGAGCGATGGTAGGCACCAGCAGGCTCGTAAGCATTCATTCAAATTTTACTGCGTTTTCCAGCAACTCTTGGCAATGCTTGCCTCACAGCGCTGTTTATGACTTCAAGCCTATCAACTCCCGAGATTAGGCTGGCAATACTAAAGTGTCTATAAGAACATCCAATAGTCAAAGGTATATGAAATACACATGGTATAGAGAGAAATAGTTGACTCGTCATAATTCCTATAATAACTACAGCCTAAAACTTCTTAACTGGGAATATTGAACCAGCAGCTTTCAGCTGTTCTCATGTTCTGAGCAAGGAAATTAAATCTTAGCTTTTTTACATGGCACATATTGCACTTTTACTTTCTTCTCAAACACTTTGTTTTTGCATTATTTAAACCAAATTGAGCATGTTTCATTATTTATTTGAGACTAAATAAATAGATTATATCAAGTTAAAATGAATGTGTTCCTTTTTCATTGAGTATTGTTGTAATTTTCATATATATATATATATATATATATATATATATATATATATATATATATATATATATATATATACACACATCTTTAAAAATTGGCCGATTAATCAGTATCTGCTTTTTTTTGGTCCTCCAATAATCGGTGTCAGTATCGGCGGTGAGAAAGACCTCTAGTCTTAACGAGGAACTTTGATCCCATATGCAGATGTTTTCATCACTGATCATTTGGATAAATCATGGGTTTGCAGGTGTTTTGCATCGTTGAATTCTGGAAGGGGAAGGGACATAACAGTTTCCGTTTAGGGGGGTGGAGACTTCACTAGTCTGGTTAGTATCTTGTCTCATACATCTCTCCCCAGAAACGAATCCAGTGTTTGACGCAATTATACACAATTTTTGTTCTGGGTTTATGAGATTACTGCAAGGGAGAACATAATTGTGGCATTTGTGACTGTGTTCACTGTGTTGGCTTTCAGAAGCCGCTCCAGCCGGACATGGGCCACAACTCTCTGGCTAACTTCCTGATTGAGAAGAAGATTGGGCGGGGCCAGTTCAGTGAGGTGTACCGGGCCAGGTACCTGATGGACAACACCTCCATGGCCCTTAAGAAGGTTCAGGTGAGGTATACATACACATACAGTGGGGCAAAAAAGTATTTAGTCAGCCACCAATTGTGCAAGTTCTCCCACTTAAAAAGATGACAGAGGCCTGTAATTTTCATCATAGGTACACTTCAATTATGACAGACAAAATTAGAAAAAAAATCCAGAAAATCACATTGTAGGATTTTTTATGAATTTATTTGCAAATGATGGTGGAAAATAAGTATTTGGTCACCTACACCTTTCTGGCTCTCACAGACCTTCTCCACTCGTTACCTGTATTAATGGCACCTGTTTAAACTTGTATCAGTATAAAAGACACCTGTCCACAACCTCGTTTGACCTCTGTCATTGCCAACAAAGGGTATATAACAAAGTGTTGAGATAAACTTTTGTTATTGACCAAATACTTATTTTCCTCATGCACACACACACACACACACACACACCCACGCACACATCAAATAGTGCTGATAAACTTGAATTCCCTTTAGTTAGTTTTTTTTTCTCAAGAGAGAAATCTAAACATCAACTCTAAAACTGGGACGCTGGGCTGAAGGGAGTTGTTCAGTGCTGAAACGTGGTAATTAACTAAAATGCGGCAGTTTTTTTCAGCTCAGGCAGAGATAGATAAACTTTTACTCCTGTTACATTAGGTTAGATACACACAGACCACGTAGACCGCATGAGAGAGGAATGTACACAATTTAACGACGAGAGATAAAGTATGCCTTATCTTCTTAGACAAACTAGTAAAAGGATTTTGTCTGACAGCTCCTAGTGGTTAGAGCTTTGGGCCAGTAACCGAAAGGTTGCTGGATCGAATCTCCGAGCTGCCCCCGAGCAAGGCAGTTAACCCACTGTGCCGAAGACGTGGATGTTGATTATGGTAGCCCCCCCCCCCTCCTGATTCAGAGGGGTTGGGTTACATGTGGAAGATATATTTCAGTTGAATGCCTTCAGTTGTACAACTGACTAGGTATCCCCCTTCCTAAATTGGAGGACTTAACACAGTCCAGTATGGGGAGGACAGAGAGAACGTTGTCTGGCTGCTTGGCTGCTAGTGCCTGAGCAGAAACGTGATGAGGACTTTCAGGAATGAAAAATAAAAGTCATCAAATCAAAAGTAATATAAACAACTAAAATAGTATATTGTTTCATAGTCTTTTCTACCCAGTGTGGTCCTGACAGAGACAATAGAATATTTTCAATGTTTTGGCAAATGAATGTTCACTATTTTTGGCTTTGGAATTTCCATTCAAAAGCTCAACACTGTTTTTAATGTTGTTATTTCATAATGCATTTAATGTTTTGTTTATTATTATTATCAAAAACAGTGATAATTTAAAAAATAATCGAACCGAACCAACCAAGAAAAGCACTAGTCGCTCAGCACTACCAAATGCACACCATACGTACATGTATTTGGGTTCTGGAGGTGACTGTCTGTGTTGTGTTAGTCTTCCTTCCAGATACCCTCTCTCTCTATAGACTGCAGAAAGTTGTCTCAGAAACTAACATGGTGGTGGTGCCTGCCACACTCATCATTTCCACCGTCATGGCAACTGTTCAACACACGTTTCTATGTTAATTCCACCATGTGCTGATTCATATGTTGATTCACGCCGTGTGTGTGTTCTCTGGCAGTCAGACAGATAGAGCTCTTTCTTTAGCCAGTGAGTCAAGCCACACTTTGCTGCCTCGTCTCGGGAACACCACTAGATCGGAGGGTCATTGAGTTCAGTCTACTGACAACCAGTTTTGGAAAAAGTACCCAATTGTCATACTTGAGGACAAGTAAAGATACCTTAATAGAAAAGTGAAAGTCACCCAGTACTACTTGAGTAAAAGTTTGGGGTTTTAAATATATTTAAATATCGAAAGTAAAAGTACAAGTATAAATTATTTCTAATTCCTTATTTTAAGCAAAGCAGACCACATTTTTCTAGTTTTTATTTATTTACCTATAGCCAGGGACACGCTCCAACTCGGAGACATAATTCAAAAACGAAGCATGTGTTTAGTGAGATCAGAGGCAGTAGGGATGAACAAGGATGTTCTCTTGATAAGTGTGTGAATTAGTAGTTTGTGATTCTCCACATTGAGTCATTGAGTCATTGGTCATTGGTCATTGGTCATTGAGTTCAGTCTACTGACAACCTAATCTGTGATTCTCCAGATCGGAGGGTCATTGAGTTCAGTCTACTGACAACCTAGTCTGTGATTCTCTAGATCGGAGGGTCATTGAGTTCAGTCTACTGACAACCTAGTCTGTGATTCTCCAGATCGGAGGGTCATTGAGTTCAGTCTACTGACAACCTAGTCTGTGATTCTCCAGATCGGAGGGTCATTGAGTTCAGTCTACTGACAACCTAGTCTGTGATTCTCCAGATCGGAGGGTCATTGAGTTCAGTCTACTGACAACCTAGTCTGTGATTCTCCAGATCGGAGGGTCATTGAGTTCAGTCTACTGACAACCTAGTTTGTGATTCTCCCCACATCTAACCTTCCCATTCCACACTATCACATGCCGTTATCTCCCCAACCACTGATGAAGTCACACGTTGTTATATTTGAAGGACATTTGAGGATATTACGTCTTGTCGACTTTATGATGACGCTGTAAACACAGAGAGGGAGAATGATTTATTTACATCCAAGGATTATTTTCTTTAAACTTTGTTTTACTCACTTATCACTCTCGTGTGTGTGTGTGTGGGGGTGTGTGTGTGTGTGGGGGTGTGTGTGTGTGTGGGGGTGTGTGTGCGTGTACGTGTGTGTGAGGACAGCAGGTAGTAGTATCAGGGGTAGTTCACAGAAGGTGCACAGGCAGGTGTCTCTAGCTCAGCAGGCCGACTGGCTCTCCCACCCACCACCCACTAGCGCCGGGCGATACCAGTATTGCAATACTCGTTTACTATCATGGCAAGGAAACAAAACACAAAGCTGATTTAACTTCTTCAGGAAAACAGCCTTATTGTTGGAAACAAGCATCATTCTGTTGTCATCCAGAGTCATATTCATTTATTTTCCAAGCTATAGCACACACTATGTTACATACAGCAGGTTTATACAGGACCAAGGAGTTTAGGCTGCTTCCTTTTCATTTCAAAATACTCCAATACTGGTATCACCACAGCCCGCACACAGCCCGCACACAGCCCTCACACACACACACACACACACACACACACACACACACACACACACACACACGGCGAAGACTGGAGGCAGGCGTCAGAGGGAGAGAGAGAGGTTCAAGTCAACCCCATGTTAGCCTATGACACTAGAGAAGAGAGGTTCAACCCCATTTTTGCCAATGACACTAGAGAAGAGAGAGGTTCAACCCCATGTTAGCCAATGACACTAGGGAAGAGAGAGGTTCAACCCCATGTTAGCCTATGACACTAGAGAAAAGAGGTTCAACCCCATGTTAGCCTGTGACACTAGAGAAGAGAGAGGTTCAACCCCATGTTAGCTTGTGACACTAGAGAAGAGAGGTTCAACCTCATTTTAGCCTGTGATACTAGAGAACAGAGAGGTTCAACCCCATGTTAGCCTATAACACTAGAGAAGAGAGAGGTTCAACCCCATGTTTGCATTTGACACTAGAGAAGAGAGGTTCAACCCCATGTTAGCCAATGACACTAGAGAAGAGAGAGGTTCAACCCCATGTTAGCCAATGACACTAGAGAAGAGAGAGGTTCAACCCCATGTTAGCCTATGACACTAGAGAAAAGAGGTTCAACCCCAAGTGTCTGGTACCTGCCATTGGCTTGGGCTAGTGTAAGAGTGGGGGTTGGGCATGTTTGCCTGCTCACGGCCTGGGCGTATATGTGACTTTCATGATGAGGCCCTCTTAGCGGGAGTGGGGGGCATGCGGTGGGCAGGAGGGGCATAGGTCTGATCTGAGGGGGCCTAAATAGGGTGTGGGCATGGTTGACCTGGGGGGTGGTCTTGATTGGTCTGGGTGGGGTGTCTGTTGATTAGTTTCTTTCTCTCGCTCTCTCTCTCTCTCTCTCTCTTACTCTCTCTATTTATCTCTCTCTCTCTCTCTCTCTCTCTCTCTCTCTCTCTCTTATTCTCTCTATTTCTCTCTCTTACTCTCTCTCTTTCTTTCTCTCTCTCTCCTCTCTCTATTTCTCTCTCTTACTCTCTATTTCTCTCTCTTACCCTCTCTCTCTCTCTCTCTCTCTCTCTCTCTCTCTCTCTTTCTCTCTCTCTCTCTTCCCCTCTCTCTTCCTCTCTCTCTTCCTCTCTCTCTTCCTCTCTCTCGCTCTCTCTCTCTCTCTCTCTCTTACTCTCTATTTCTCTCTCTTACTCTCTCTCTCTCTCTCTCTCTCTCTCTCTCTCTCTCTCTCTCTCTCTCTCTCTCTCTCTTACTCTCTCTATTTCTCTCTCTCTCTTACTCTCTCTCTCTCTCTCTCTTCCTCTCTCTCTCTCTCTCTCTCATTTTCTTTCCTTGAACATGCTGTAACATTGATGTCTTCTCTTCTGATCTCTTGATAGATATTCGACTTGATGGATGCCAAAGCTCGGCAAGATTGCATCAAAGAAATAGATCTCCTAAAGGTAAAGTACCAGAGAGACGGAGCCCATTCACACTGTGTGTATGTAGGGGAGAGTGGGGTAAGTCCAACTGTCCCTTGTTTTCTAAGAATCCATACACAAAATGGAGCATGTGACCAAATATCTAGGAAGAGGTCATCGATTCATGGAATCTGTGAAGGAAGAAACCACATGTAAAAATGTTTGAAAGTATGTAGAGTGGTACTCAGTAATGTGTTGTATTGGATTTGTCCCAAACATACCACTGTGATTATTATTATTGGACCATGCTGGTCATTTATGAACATTTGAACATCTTGGCCATGTTCTGTTATAATCTCCACCCGGCACAGCCAGTAGAGGACCACCCCTCATAGCCTGTTTCCTCTCTAGGTTTCTTCCTAGGTTCTGGCCTTTCTAGGGAGTTTTTCCTAGCCACCGTGCTTCTACACCTGCATTGCTTGCTGTTTGGGGTTTTAGGCTGGGTTTCTGTACAGCACTTTGAGATATCGGCTGACGTAAAAAGGGCTATATAAATACATTTGTATTCAGGACAAAACCTTAATTGCTTTGCCACATTTATTTTGCAGTGTTACTTAAGTGCCTTGTTGCAAACAGGAAGCATGTTTTGGAATATTTGTATTCTGTAGAGACATCCTTTTTTTCACTCTGTCATTAAGGTCAGTATTGTGGAGTAACTACAATGTTGTTGACCCATCCTCAGTTTTCATAACAGCCAATAAACTCTGTAACTGTTTTAAAGTCCCCATTGGTCTCATGGTGAAATTCCTGAGCGGTTTCCTTCCTCTCCGGCAACTGAGTTAGGAATGACTCCTGTTTCTCTGTAGAGACTGATGTAATTAATAACTTCACCATGCTCAAAGGGATATTCAATGGTCCCTTCTTTACGAGGCATTGTAAAACCTCCCTGTTCTTTGGTTGATCACACTGCCTTAAAAAAATATTTCAGGTTGACTCCCTCCCTCCCTCTGTCTGTAACTCTGTCAATCATTCAGGTTGACTCCCTCCCTCCCTCTGTCTGTAACTCTGTCAATCATTCAGGTTGACTCCCTCCCTCCCTCTGTCTGTAACTCTGTCAATCATTCAGGTTGACTCCCTCCCTCCCTCTGTCTGTAACTCTGTCAATCATTCAGGTTGACTCCCTCCCTCCCTCTGTCTGTAACTCTGTCAATCATTCAGGTTGACTCCCTCCCTCTGTCTGTAACTCTGTCAATCATTCAGGTTGACTCCCTCCCTCCCTCTGTCTGTAACTCTGTCAATCATTCAGGTTGACTCCCTCCCTCCCTCTGTCTGTAACTCTGTCAATCATTCAGGTTGACTCCCTCCCTCCCTCTGTCTGTAACTCTGTCAATCATTCAGGTTGACTCCCTCCCTCCCTCTGTCTGTAACTCTGTCAATCATTCAGGTTGACTCCCTCCCTCCCTCTGTCTGTAACTCTGTCAATCATTCAGGTTGACTCCCTCCCTCCCTCTGTCTGTAACTCTGTCAATCATTCAGGTTGACTCCCTCCCTCCCTCTGTCTGTAACTCTGTCAATCATTCAGGTTGACTCCCTCCCTCCCTCTGTCTGTAACTCTGTCAATCATTCAGGTTGACTCCCTCCCTCCCTCTGTCTGTAACTCTGTCAATCATTCAGGTTGACTCCCTCCCTCCCTCTGTCTGTAACTCTGTCAATCATTCAGGTTGACTCCCTCCCTCCCTCTGTCTGTAACTCTGTCAATCATTCAGATTGACTCCCTCCCTCCCTCTGTCTGTAACTCTGTCAATCATTCAGGTTGACTCCCTCCCTCCCTCCCTCCCTCTGTCTGTAACTCTGTCAATCATTCAGGTTGACTCCCTCCCTCCCTCTGTCTGTAACTCTGTCAATCATTCAGATTGACTCCCTCCCTCCCTCTGTCTGTAACTCTGTCAATCATTCAGGTTGACTCCCTCCCTCCCTCCCTCTGTCTGTAACTCTGTCAATCATTCAGGTTGACACCCTCCCTCCCTCTGTCTGTAACTCTGTCAATCATTCAGAGGTTGACTCCCTCCCTCCCTCTGTCTGTAACTCTGTCAATCATTCAGGTTGACTCCCTCCCTCTGTCTGTAACTCTGTCAATCATTCAGGTTGACTCCCTCCCTCCCTCCCTCCCTCTGTCTGTAACTCTGTCAATCATTCAGGTTGACTCCCTCCCTCCCTCTGTCTGTAACTCTGTCAATCATTCAGGTTGACTCCCTCCCTCCCTCTGTCTGTAACTCTGTCAATCATTCAGGTTGACTCCCTCCCTCCCTCTGTCTGTAACTCTGTCAATCATTCAGGTTGACTCCCTCCCTCCCTCTGTCTGTAACTCTGTCAATCATTCAGGTTGACACCCTCCCTCCCTCTGTCTGTAACTCTGTCAATCATTCAGGTTGACTCCCTCCCTCCCTCTGTCTGTAACTCTGTCAATCATTCAGGTTGACTCCCTCCCTCCCTCCCTCCCTCCCTCTGTCTGTAACTCTGTCAATCATTCAGGTTGACTCCCTCCCTCCCTCTGTCTGTAACTCTGTCAATCATTCAGATTGACTCCCTCCCTCCCTCTGTCTGTAACTCTGTCAATCATTCAGGTTGACTCCCTCCCTCCCTCCCTCTGTCTGTAACTCTGTCAATCATTCAGGTTGACACCCTCCCTCCCTCTGTCTGTAACTCTGTCAATCATTCAGAGGTTGACTCCCTCCCTCCCTCTGTCTGTAACTCTGTCAATCATTCAGGTTGACTCCCTCCCTCTGTCTGTAACTCTGTCAATCATTCAGGTTGACTCCCTCCCTCCCTCTGTCTGTGTAACTGTCAATCATTCAGGTTGACTCCCTCCCTCTGTCTGTAACTCTGTCAATCATTCAGGTTGACACCCTCCCTCCCTCTGTCTGTAACTCTGTCAATCATTCAGGTTGACTCCCTCCCTCCCTCTGTCTGTAACTCTGTCAATCATTCAGATTGACTCCCTCCCTCCCTCTGTCTGTAACTCTGTCAATCATTCAGTTTGACTCCCTCCCTCCCTCCCTCCCTCTGTCTGTAACTCTGTCAATCATTCAGGTTGACTCCCTCCCTCCCTCTGTCTGTAACTCTGTCAATCATTCAGATTGACTCCCTCCCTCCCTCTGTCTGTAACTCTGTCAATCATTCAGGTTGACTCCCTCCCTCCCTCCCTCTGTCTGTAACTCTGTCAATCATTCAGGTTGACACCCTCCCTCCCTCTGTCTGTAACTCTGTCAATCATTCAGAGGTTGACTCCCTCCCTCCCTCTGTCTGTAACTCTGTCAATCATTCAGGTTGACTCCCTCCCTCTGTCTGTAACTCTGTCAATCATTCAGGTTGACTCCCTCCCTCCCTCTGTCTGTGTAACTGTCAATCATTCAGGTTGACTCCCTCCCTCTGTCTGTAACTCTGTCAATCATTCAGGTTGACTCCCTCCCTCCCTCTGTCTGTAACTCTGTCAATCATTGAGGTTGACTCCCTCCCTCTGTCTGTCTGTGTAACCAACTCCATATTAATGCCCATGATTATGAAATGAGATGTTCGACCAGCAGGTGTCCATATACTTTTGGTATTGTATATGCCTCGCCCTCTCTGTCAATCTCTCCTCTCTGTCAATCTCTCCTCTCTGTCCATCCCTCCTCTCCTCTCTGTCCATCTCTCCTCTCCTCTCTGTCCATCTCTCCTCTCCTCTCTGTCCATCTCTCCTCTCCTCTCTGTCCATCTCTCCTCTCCTCTCTGTCCATCTCTCCTCTCTGTCCATCTCTCCTCTCTGTCAATCTCTCCTCTCTGTCAATCTCTCCTCTCTGTCCATCTCTCCTCTCTGTCCATCCCTCCTCTCCTCTCTGTCCATCTCTCCTCTCCTCTCTGTCCATCTCTCCTCTCCTCTCTGTCCATCTCTCCTCTCCTCTCTGTCCATCCCTCCTCTCCTCTGTCCATCTCTCCTCTCCTCTCTGTCCATCTCTCCTCTCCTCTCTGTCCATCTCTCCTCTATCCATCTCTCCTCTCTGTCCATCCCTCCTCTCCTCTCTGTCCCTCCTCTCCTCTCTGTCCATCCCTCCTCTCTGTCCCTCCTCTCCTCTCTGTTCATCCCTCCTCTCTGTCCATCCCTCCTCTCCTCTCTGTCCATCCCTCCTCTCCTCTCTCCATCTCTCCTCTGCCCATCTCTCCTCTCTGTCCCTCCTCTCCTCTCTGTCCCTCCTCTCCTCTCTGTCCATCCCTCCTCTCTGTCCATCCCTCCTCTCCTCTCTGTCCATCTCTCCTCTGTCCATCTCTCCTCTCTGTCCCTCCTCTCCTCTCTGTCCCTCCTCTCCTCTCTGTCCATCTCTCCTCTCTGTCCATCTCTCCTCTCTGTCCATCTCTCCTCTCTGTCCATCCCTCCTCTCTGTCCATCTCTCCTCTCTGTCCATCTCTCCTCTCTGTCCATCTCTCCTCTCTGTCCATCTCTCCTCTCTGTCCCTCCTCTCCTCTCTGTCCATCTCTCCTCTCTGTTCATCTCTCCTCTCTGTCCATCTCTCCTCTCTGTCCATCCCTCCTCTCTGTCCATCTGGAGTCATGTAATCTGAGCTCAGCTCAGCTCAGATTACATGACTCCAGTGTCCATCCCAGATTACATGACTCCAGTGTCCAGCCCAGATTACATGACTCCAGTGTCCAGCCCAGATTACATGACTCCAGTGTCCAGCCCAGATTTACATGACTCCAGTGTCCAGCTTAGATTACATGACGCTGCAGTACAGCGCCCTTAACCACTGCGCCACCCGGGAGGCCCAGGGTGAACATGTTTTTAATCACGTCAGAGCGGCGTCGCTCCTCATGCCTGGGCTCCCACTATCGCTACTGGCATCACAACCCCTGACTGTTGTCAGTCAACCCCTCTACTGTAGCTCTCTCCTTCTCTCTCTCTCTCTCTTCCTCCCATCCTTCCCTCTCTCTCTCCTCCTCCCATCCTTCCCTCTCTCTCTCCTCCTCCCATCCTTCCCTCTCTCTCTCCTCCTCCCATCCTTCCCTCTCTCTCTCCTCCTCCCATCCTTCCCTCTCTCTCTCCTCCTCCCATCCTTCCCTCTCTCTCTCCTCCTCCCATCCTTCCCTCTCTCTCTCCTCCTCCCATCCTTCCCTCTCTCTCTCCTCCTCCCATCCTTCCCTCTCTCTCTCCTCCTCCCATCCTTCCCTCTCTCTCTCCTCCTCCCATCCTTCCCTCTCTCTCTCCTCCTCCCATCCTTCCCTCTCTCTCTCCTCCTCCCATCCTTCCCTCTCTCTCTCCTCCTCCCATCCTTCCCTCTCTCTCTCCTCCTCCCATCCTTCCCTCTCTCTCTCTTCCTCCCATCCTTCCCTCTCTCTCTCCTCCTCCCATCCTTCCCTCTCTCTCTCCTCCTCCCATCCTTCCCTCTCTCTCTCCTCCTCCCATCCTTCCCTCTCTCTCTCCTCCTCCCATCCTTCCCTCTCTCTCTCCTCCTCCCATCCTTCCCTCTCTCTCTCTCCTCCCATCCTTCCCTCTCTCTCTCCTCCTCCCATCCTTCCCTCTCTCTCTCCTCCTCCCATCCTTCCCTCTCTCTCTCCTCCTCCCATCCTTCCCTCTCTCTCTCCTCCTCCCATCCTTCCCTCTCTCTCTCCTCCTCCCATCCTTCCCTCTCTCTCTCCTCCTCCCATCCTTCCCTCTCTCTCTCTCCTCCTCCCATCCTTCCCTCTCTCTCTCTCCTCCTCCCATCCTTCCCTCTCTCTCTCCTCCTCCCATCCTTCCCTCTCTCTCTCCTCCTCCCATCCTTCCCTCTCTCTCTCCTCCTCCCATCCTTCCCTCTCTCTCTCCTCCTCCCATCCTTCCCTCTCTCTCTCCTCCTCCCATCCTTCCCCTCTCTCTCCTCCTCCCTCCTTCCCTCTCTCTCTCTTCCTCCCATCCTTCCCTCTCTCTCTCCTCCTCCCATCCTTCCCTCTCTCTCTCCTCCTCCCATCCTTCCCTCTCTCTCTCCTCCTCCCATCCTTCCCTCTCTCTCTCCTCCTCCCATCCTTCCCTCTCTCTCTCTCCTCCTCCCATCCTTCCCTCTCTCTCTCTCCTCCTCCCATCCTTCCCTCTCTCTCTCCTCCTCCCATCCTTCCCTCTCTCTCTCCTCCTCCCATCCTTCCCTCTCTCTCTCCTCCTCCCATCCTTCCCTCTCTCTCTCCTCCTCCCATCCTTCCCTCTCTCTCTCTCCTCCTCCCATCCTTCCCTCTCTCTCTCTCCTCCTCCCATCCTTCCCTCTCTCTCTCCTCCTCCCATCCTTCCCTCTCTCTCTCCTCCTCCCATCCTTCCCTCTCTCTCTCCTCCTCCCATCCTTCCCTCTCTCTCTCCTCCTCCCATCCTTCCCTCTCTCTCTCCTCCTCCCATCCTTCCCTCTCTCTCTCCTCCTCCCATCCTTCCCTCTCTCTCTCTTCCTCCCATCCTTCCCTCTCTCTCTCCTCCTCCCATCCTTCCCTCTCTCTCTCCTCCTCCCATCCTTCCCTCTCTCTCTCCTCCTCCCATCCTTCCCTCTCTCTCTCCTCCTCCCATCCTTCCCTCTCTCTCTCTCCTCCTCCCATCCTTCCCTCTCTCTCTCTCCTCCTCCCATCCTTCCCTCTCTCTCTCCTCCTCCCATCCTTCCCTCTCTCTCTCCTCCTCCCATCCTTCCCTCTCTCTCTCTTCCTCCCATCCTTCCCTCTCTCTCTCCTCCTCCCATCCTTCCCTCTCTCTCTCTTCCTCCCATCCTTCCCTCTCTCTCTCTCCTCCTCCCATCCTTCCCTCTCTCTCTCTTCCTCCCATCCTTCCCTCTCTCTCTCCTCCTCCCATCCTTCCCTCTCTCTCTCTTCCTCCCATCCTTCCCTCTCTCTCTCTTCCTCCCATCCTTCCCTCTCTCTCTCCTCCTCCCATCCTTCCCTCTCTCTCTCTTCCTCCCATCCTTCCCTCTCTCTCTCCTCCTCCCATCCTTCCCTCTCTCTCTCTCCTCCTCCCATCCTTCCCTCTCTCTCTCTCCTCCTCCCATCCTTCCCTCTCTCTCTCTCCTCCTCCCATCCTTCCCTCTCTCTCTCCTCCTCCCATCCTTCCCTCTCTCTCTCTCCTCCTCCCATCCTTCCCTCTCTCTCTCTCCTCCTCCCATCCTTCCCTCTCTCTCTCCTCCTCCCATCCTTCCCTCTCTCTCTCTCCTCCTCCCATCCGTCCCTCTCTCTCTCTTCCTCCCATCCTTCCCTCTCTCTCTCCTCCTCCCATCCTTCCCTCTCTCTCTCCTCCTCCCATCCTTCCCTCTCTCTCTCTCCTCCTCCCATCCTTCCCTCTCTCTCTCTTCCTCCCATCCTTCCCTCTCTCTCTCCTCCTCCCATCCTTCCCTCTCTCTCTCTTCCTCCCATCCTTCCCTCTCTCTCTCTCCTCCTCCCATCCTTCCCTCTCTCTCTCTTCCTCCCATCCTTCCCTCTCTCTCTCTTCCTCCCATCCTTCCCTCTCTCTCTCCTCCTCCCATCCTTCCCTCTCTCTCTCCTCCTCCCATCCTTCCCTCTCTCTCTCCTCCTCCCATCCTTCCCTCTCTCTCTCTTCCTCCCATCCTTCCCTCTCTCTCTCTTCCTCCCATCCTTCCCTCTCTCTCTCCTCCTCCCATCCTTCCCTCTCTCTCTCCTCCTCCCATCCTTCCCTCTCTCTCTCTTCCTCCCATCCTTCCCTCTCTCTCTCCTCCTCCCATCCTTCCCTCTCTCTCTCTTCCTCCCATCCTTCCCTCTCTCTCTCTTCCTCCCATCCTTCCCTCTCTCTCTCCTCCTCCCATCCTTCCCTCTCTCTCTCCTCCTCCCATCCTTCCCTCTCTCTCTCCTCCTCCCATCCTTCCCTCTCTCTCTCCTCCTCCCATCCTTCCCTCTCTCTCTCCTCCTCCCATCCTTCCCCTCTCTCTCTCCTCCTCCCATCCTTCTCTCTCTCTCTCTTCCTCCCATCCTTCCCTCTCTCTCTCCTCCTCCCATCCTTCTCTCTCTCTCTCTCTTCCTCCCATCCTTCCCTCTCTCTCTCCTCCTCCCATCCTTCCCTCTCTCTCTCCTCCTCCCAACCTTCCCTCTCTCTCTCCTCCTCCCATCCTTCCCTCTCTCTCTCCTCCTCCCATCCTTCCCTCTCTCTCTCTCCTCCTCCCATCCTTCCCTCTCTCTCTCCTCCTCCCATCCTTCCCTCTCTCTCTCTCCTCCTCCCATCCTTCCCTCTCTCTCTCCTCCTCCCATCCTTCCCTCTCTCTCTCCTCCTCCCATCCTTCCCTCTCTCTCTCCTCCTCCCATCCTTCCCTCTCTCTCTCCTCCTCCCATCCTTCCCTCTCTCTCTCTCTGACTGCACATGATGTGTTTACTCACTCATTGTCCGACCAACAGGAAAGAAAGTTGATTCATTTCTCTGCTGCGTTGAGAAGTGTGTGACACAGCAGCCTGTTGTCATCAGACAGTTTTTTATTTGATTTATTTATTCAACCTTTATTTAACTAGGCAATTCCGTTAAGAACAAATTCTTATTTACAATGACGGCCTACACCGGCCAAACCTGGACGATGCTGGGCCAATTGTGCGCCGACCTATTAGACTCCCAATCAAGGACTGTAGTGACGCCTCTTGCACTAAGATGCAGTGCCTCAGACCGCTGCTACACTCGGGAGCACAAAAATGTTGTTGACCTGTCACACAGCTCTCTGTCACACAGCTCTCTGTCACGCAGCTCTCTGTCACGCAGCTCTGTCACGCAGCTCTGTCACGCAGCTCTGTCACGCAGCTCTCTGTCACGCAGCTCTCTGTCACACAGCTCTCTGTCACGCAGCTCTGTCACGCAGCTCTGTCACGCAGCTCTGTCACGCAGCTCTGTCACGCAGCTCTGTCACACAGCTCTGTCACGCAGCTCTGTCACGCAGCTCTGTCACGCAGCTCTGTCACACAGCTCTCTGTCACGCAGTTCTGTCACGCAGCTCTCTGTCACGCAGCTCTCTGTCACGCAGCTCTCTGTCACGCAGCTCTGTCACGCAGCTCTGTCACTCAGCTCTGTCACGCAGCTCTCTGTCACGCAGCTCTCTGTCACGCAGCTCTCTGTCACGCAGCTCTCTGTCACGCAGCTCTCTGTCACGCAGCTCTCTGTCACGCAGCTCTCTGTCACGCAGCTCTGTCACGCAGCTCTCTGTCACGCAGCTCTCTGTCACGCAGCTCTCTGTCACACAGCTCTCTGTCACACAGCTCTCTGTCACACAGCTCTCTGTCACACAGCTCTCTGTCACACAGCTCTCTGTCACGCAGCTCTCTGTCACGCAGCTCTCTGTCACGCAGCTCTCTGTCACGCAGCTCTCTGTCACGCAGCTCTGTCACGCAGCTCTCTGTCACACAGCTCTCTGTCACACAGCTCTCTGTCACACAGCTCTCTGTCACACAGCTCTCTGTCACACAGCTCCAGGACACAGCCCTCTCATACATCTACAGTGTTTCTGCACCGGCTTCGCCAGCCAAAATGAACTATGTGATTTTAAAAGATTTTATCACTTTAACATACTCCTTGTCACGTTGTTTTGGTATATTATATCTGTGTTAGAACGGGTCATTGGTAGTTAAACAGTTATTGATTCAATTCAATTCAATTTAAGGGCTTTATTGGCATGGGAAACATATGTTAACATTTTGCCAAAGCAAGTGAGGTAGATAATAAACAAAAGGCAAATTAACAATCTCCCTCCCTTCCTCTCCCTCTCGTATAGCAACTGAACCATCCCAACGTGATCAAGTACCATGCATCATTTATTGAGGAGAACGAGCTGAACATTGTGTTGGAGCTGGCTGATGCTGGGGACCTCTCCCGGATGATCAAGGTAAGAGATCTGGTGGTCCCACACAGGTCAGTCTTCCTCACTGGGATCCATCCTGGTGATCTACTAGCCCGTCTTGGTGACGTACTAGCCCGTCCTGGTGACGTACTAGCCCGTCCTGGTGACGTACTAGCCCGTCCTGGTGACGTACTAGCCCGTCCTGGTGACGTACTAGCCCGTCCTGGTGACGTACTAGCCCGTCCTGGTGATCTACTAGGCCGTCCTGGTGATCTACTAGCCCGTCCTGGTGATCTACTAGCCCGTCCTGGTGATCTACTAGCCCGTCCTGGTGATCTACTAGCCCGTCCTGGTGACGTACTAGCCCGTCCTGGTGACGTACTAGCCCGTCCTGGTGATGTACTAGCCCGTCCTGGTGATGTACTAGCCCGTCCTGGTGATCTACTAGCCCGTCCTGGTGATGTACTAGCCCGTCCCAGTGATGTACTAGCCCGTCCTGGTGATCTACTAGCCCGTAATCTATAATATATGCCATTTAGCAGACGCTTTTATCCAAAGCTACGTACAGTAATGCGTGCGTACATTCTACGCACGGCTGGTCCCGGGAATCGAACCCACTATCGTAGTGTTGCAACTGACATGCTCTACAAACTGAGCTCCAGAGAACCACACAATGGTGCGGTGATCTCTGGTGTTGATCCACAGGTTGGTCATCGTCTCTGGCGATCAGAGCTGAAATCTCCCATATATACTCTCCACCACAGTATTCACAGCATGCCAGTGTAAAATGAGTGGTATGTATGTAAAACCCTGGGCAGAGCAGCTCAACAAGCCCTCAGCACTCATCTACTGCAGCACAATGTCCAACCAACGCTCTCACACTGCAAATGACCAACGCTGTCGCCCACTGCAAATGACCAACGCTGTCTCACGCTGCGAATTACCAACGCTGTCGCCCACTGCAAATGACCAACGCTGTCTCACGCTGCGAATTACCAACGCTGTCTCACACTGCAAATGACCAACGCTGTCGCCCACTGCAAATGACCAACGCTGTCTCACGCTGCGAATTACCAACGCCGTCTCACACTGCAAATGACCAACGCTGTCTCACACTGCAAATTACCAACACCGTCTCACGCTGCAAATGACCAACGCTGTCTCACACTGCAAATTACCAACACCGTCTCACGCTGCAAATGACCAACGCCGTCTCACACTGCAAATGACCAACGCCGTCTCACACTGCAAATTACCAACGCCGTCTCACACTGCAAATGACCAACGCCGTCTCACACTGCAAATGTCGCCCACCCACTGCACACACACACAGAAACACAAACAAACAAACACACACACACACACACACACACACACACACACACACACAAACATAAATAAACACACACACACTGAAACACAGACATACGCACACAAACAAACACAGACACACACAAACACGCACTGAAACACAAACATACACACCCACACCACTCTGCCTCTGTGTACCACTCTGTTCCTGCCTCTCGCCCTCTGTTTTCCTCATTAGACATTGCTAGTCCAAAGGCTGGCATCACCCCCCACCCATTATGAAGAAAATACAGTGTTGTCACACTGTGGTGCCATATGTAAACAGAGGCCCTGGATGGAATTAACATGCCTTCCCCCTTATTTCCCCTCCTCTCCCTCCCTGACCATCTTAGCAATCAAATCAAATCAAATGGCCCTTGATTTGCATGTAACTCCATAATATTGTGTGAGCAGTGATTGTAGTGGAAGACGAGGAGGTCTTTGTGCTGTTCCACCATTGACATCAAACACTCCTCTGATCTGATCTGATATGCTAATGACAGGGCAAGGAGAAGAATGGCTCACCATGCTGCCTTTGTTTGGCTGTGGGCCAAGGTCTCGCTATCTCTCACGCGCACACACACACACACACACACACACACACACACACACACACACACACACTGCTAGAAAGACGTACTGTACCCGGACGGACGTAAACACACACACACACACACACACTGCTAGAAAGACGTACTGTACCCGGACGGACGTAAACAAACACACACACACACACACACACACACACACACACACACACTGCTAGAAAGACATACTGTACCCGGACGGACGTAAACAAACACACGCACACGCACACACACAGGGCTGACACAATGACTGTAACCGACAGTTATGGATGGAGATCATCATGGACCCGCTGGTCCTCGACAGACCCTCATTCTGACTGTCCCAGTCTACAGACCCTCATTCTGACTGTCCCACTCTACAGACCCTCATTCTGACTGTCCCACTCTACAGACCCTCATTCTGACTGTCCCACTCTACAGACCCTCATTCTGACTGTCCCAGTCTAACAGTGTAATTAATATGCTGGTCCTCGACAGACCCTCATTCTGACTGTCCCAGTCTAACAGTGTAATTAATATGCTGGTCCTCGACAGACCCTCATTCTGACTGTCCCACTCTACAGACCCTCATTCTGACTGTCCCACTCTACAGATCCTCATTCTGACTGTCCCACTCTACAGACCCTCATTCTGACTGTCCCAGTCTAACAGTGTAATTAATATGCTGGTCCTCGACAGACCCTCATTCTGACTGTCCCAGTCTAACAGTGTAATTAATATGCTGGTCCTCGACAGACCCTCATTCTGACTGTCCCAGTCTAACAGTGTAATTAATATGCTGGTCCTCGACTGACCCTCATTCTGACTGTCCCAGTCTAACAGTGTAATTAATATGCTGGTCCTCGACAGACCCTCATTCTGACTGTCCCACTCTACAGACCCTCATTCTGACTGTCCCAGTCTAACAGTGTAATTAATATGCTGGTCCTCGACAGACCCTCATTCTGACTGTCCCAGTCTAACAGTGTAATTAATATGCTGGTCCTCAACAGACCCTCATTCTGACTGTCCCAGTCTAACAGTGTAATTAATATGCTGGTCCTCGACTGACCCTCATTCTGACTGTCCCAGTCTAACAGTGTAATTAATATGCTGGTCCTCGACAGACCCTCATTCTGACTGTCCCAGTCTAACAGTGTAATTAATATGCTGGTCCTCGACAGACCCTCATTCTGACTGTCCCAGTCTAACAGTGTAATTAATATGCCGGTCCTCGACAGACCCTCATTCTGACTGTCCCACTCTAACAGTGTAATTAATATGCTGGTCCTCGACAGACCCTCATTCTGACTGTCCCACTCTACAGACCCTCATTCTGACTGTCCCACTCTACAGACCCTCATTCTGACTGTCCCACTCTACAGACCCTCATTCTGACTGTCCCACTCTACAGACCCTCATTCTGACTGTCCCACTCTACAGAACCTCATTCTGACTGTCCCACTCTACAGACCCTCATTCTGACTGTCCCACTCTACAGAACCTCATTCTGACTGTCCCACTCTACAGACCCTCATTCTGACTGTCCCACTCTACAGATGTGTTGGGACATGTGTGTTGGGACATGGTAACAGCTTCATTTTATAATGACAAAAATAAATACCCCAACCATCAAGATGCCAGGGCAAATGATGAAAACATCCGTAGCCTAAACATCCTCATAAGTGCCAAGTAGCCTTGATAAATAGTGACACTCAGTACAAAAGCAATAATGAAGCTTTAATTAATATAAGTGTCGATATGACAGCGGTCATCGTTTGTTATTGTCAGCTCCTGCTTGTCTTCACCCATGGCTTCAGTTGGATTCCATTTAGCTGTTATCCCTTGTCCTAACAGTTGACACAATTTTCCTAACTTTCACACATCTTTCACATACCTTTGTATTGGCTGTTATGCGTAATAGTCTCAGGTTTTCTCTTTGCGTCCTCGTTTTGTCATTCTTCATGGAGTACAACGGCTGTGCAGGCGTCTTATTTTTGACAGAGGGAGGAAGCTCCCGTCTGACATCGGGAGGAGGCTCCCGTCTGACAGAGGGAGGAGGCTCCCGTCTGACAGAGGGAGGAGGCTCCCGTCTGACAGAGGGAGGAAGCTCCCGTCTGACAGAGGGAGGAAGCTCCCGTCTGACAGAGGGAGGAGGCTCCCGTCTGACAGAGGGAGGAGGCTCCCGTCTGACAGGGGGAGGAGGCTCCCGTCTGACAGGGGGAGGAGGCTCCCGTCTGACAGGGGGAGGAGGCTCCCGTCTGACAGGGGGAGGAGGCTCCCGTCTGACAGGGGGAGGAGGCTCCCGTCTGACAGGGGGAGGAGGCTCCCGTCTGACAGGGGGAGGAGGCTCCCGTCTGACAGAGGGAGGAGGCTCCCGTCTGACAGAGGGAGGAGGCTCCCGTCTGACAGAGGGAGGAGGCTCCCGTCTGACAGAGGGAGGAGGCTCCCGTCTGACAGAGGGAGGAGGCTCCCGTCTGACAGAGGGAGGAGGCTCCCGTCTGACAGAGGGAGGAGGCTCCCGTCTGAATTGGTTCATGGTGTCGGTCAGACTTGTTTTCTTTGCCCGTAACCTGTTCGCCAATGACAGTGAAGTGAAGAAATGGTCCATGGTGACATTTGTCCCCTGGCCAATGTAAGGTTCCACAAAGCTTCATCGCCACATTCTCCCAAACTCGCTCACTTCCTCACCTCCTCATCTCCTCACCTGCTGCCCCGATGTGGATCATTTTAAACGTTGTATTTATTTTAGAATGGATTAACACAGTAGAGGATACATACCATTTAGAGATTAGAATGGATTAACACAATAGAGGAAGCATACCATTTAGAGATTAGAATGGATTAACACAATAGAGGATACATACCATTTAGAGATTAGAATGGATTAACACAATAGAGGATACATACCATTTAGAGATTAGAATGGATTAACACAATAGAGGATACATACCATTTAGAGATTAGAATGGATTAACACACTAGAGGATACATACCATTTAGAGATTAGAATGGATTAACACAGTAGAGGATACATACCATTTAGAGATTAGAATGGATTAACACAATAGAGGATACATACCATTTAGAGATTAGAATGGATTAACACAGTAGAGGATACATACCATTTAGAGATTAGAATGGATTAACACAATAGAGGATACATACCATTTAGAGATTAGAATGGATTAACACAATAGAGGATCCATACCATTTAGAGATTAGAATGGATTAACACAATAGAGGATACATACCATTTAGAGATTAGAATGGATTAACACAATAGAGGATACATACCATTTAGAGATTAGAATGGATTAACACAATAGAGGATACATACCATTTAGAGATTAGAATGGATTAACACAGTAGAGGATACATACCATTTAGAGATTAGAATGGATTAACACAATAGAGGATGCATACCATTTAGAGATTAGAATGGATTAACACAATAGAGGATGCATACCATTTAGAGATTAGAATGGATTAACACAATAGAGGATACATACCATTTAGAGATTAGAATGGATTAACACAATAGAGGATACATACATTTTAGAGATTAGAATGGATTAACACAATAGAGGATACATACCATTTAGAGATTAGAATGGATTAACACAATAGAGGATACATACCATTTAGAGATTAGAATGGATTAACACAGTAGAGGATACATACCATTTAGAGATTAGAATGGATTAACACAATAGAGGATACATACCATTTAGAGATTAGAATGGATTAACACAATAGAGGATACATACCATTTAGAGATTAGAATGGATTAACACAATAGAGGATGCATACCATTTAGAGATTAGAATGGATTAACACAGTAGAGGATACATACCATTTAGAGATTAGAATGGATTAACACAGTAGAGGATGCATACCATTTAGAGATTAGAATGGATTAACACAATAGAGGATACATACCATTTAGAGATTAGAATGGATTAACACAGTAGAGGATACATACCATTTAGAGATTAGAATGGATTAACACAGTAGAGGATACATACCATTTAGAGATTAGAATGGATTAACACAGTAGAGGATACATACCATTTAGAGATTAGAATGGATTAACACAATAGAGGATACATACCATTTAGAGATTAGAATGGATTAACACAGTAGAGGATACATACCATTTAGAGATTAGAATGGATTAACACAGTAGAGGATACATACCATTTAGAGATTAGAATGGATTAACACAATAGAGGATACATACCATTTAGAGATTAGAATGGATTAACACAATAGAGGATACATACCATTTAGAGATTAGAATGGATTAACACAGTAGAGGATACATACCATTTAGAGATTAGAATGGATTAACACAATAGAGGATACATACCATTTAGAGATTAGAATGAATTAACAATAGAGGATACATACCATTTAGAGATTAGAATGGATTAACAATAGAGGATACATACCATTTAGAGATTAGAATGGATTAACACAATAGAGGATACATACCATTTAGAGATTAGAATGGATTAACACAGTAGAGGATACATACCATTTAGAGATTAGAATGGATTAACACAGTAGAGGATACATACCATTTAGAGATTAGAATGGATTAACACAATAGAGGATACATACCATTTAGAGATTAGAATGGATTAACACAATAGAGGATACATACCATTTAGAGATTAGAATGGATTAACACAATAGAGGATACATACCATTTAGAGATTAGAATGGATTAACACAGTAGAGGATACATACCATTTAGAGATTAGAATGGATTAACACAGTAGAGGATGCATACCATTTTGAGATTAGAATGGATTAACACAATAGAGGATGCATACCATTTAGAGATTAGAATGGATTAACACAATAGAGGATACATACCATTTAGAGATTAGAATGGATTAACACAGTAGAGGATGCATACCATTTAGAGATTAGAATGGATTAACACAGTAGAGGATACATACCATTTAGAGATTAGAATGGATTAACACAATAGAGGATACATACCATTTAGAGATTAGAATGGATTAACACAATAGAGGATACATACCATTTAGAGATTAGAATGGATTAACACAGTAGAGGATGCATACTATTTAGAGATTAGAATGGATTAACACAGTAGAGGATACATACCATTTAGAGATTAGAATGGATTAACACAGTAGAGGATACATACCATTTAGAGATTAGAATGGATTAACACAATAGAGGATACATACCATTTAGAGATTAGAATAGATTAACACAATAGAGGATACATACCATTTAGAGATTAGAATGGATTAACACAGTAGAGGATACATACCATTTAGAGATTAGAATGGATTAACACAATAGAGGATACATACCATTTAGAGATTAGAATGGATTGACACAGTAGAGGATGCATACCATTTAGAGATTAGAATGGATTAACACAGTAGAGGATGCATACCATTTAGAGATTAGAATGGATTAACACAATAGAGGATACATACCATTTAGAGATTAGAATGGATTAACACAATAGAGGATACATACCATTTAGAGATTAGAATGGATTAACACAATAGAGGATACATACCATTTAGAGATTAGAATGGATTAACACAATAGAGGATACATACCATTTAGAGATTAGAATGGATTAACACAATAGAGGATACATACCATTTAGAGATTAGAATGGATTAACACAATAGAGGATACATACCATTTAGAGATTAGAATGGATTAACACAATAGAGGATACATACCATTTAGAGATTAGAATGGATTAACACAATAGAGGATACATACCATTTAGAGATTAGAATGGATTAACACAATAGAGGATACATACCATTTAGAGATTAGAATGGATTAACACAATAGAGGATACATACCATTTAGAGATTAGAATGGATTAACACAATAGAGGATACATACCATTTAGAGATTAGAATGGATTAACACAATAGAGGATACATACCATTTAGAAATATAGAATGGATTAACACAATAGAGGATACATACCATTTAGAGATTAGAATGGATTAACACAATAGAGGATACATACCATTTAGAGATTAGAATGGATTAACACAATAGAGGATACATACCATTTAGAGATTAGAATGGATTAACACAATAGAGGATACATACCATTTAGAGATTAGAATGGATTAACACAACAGAGGATACATACCATTTAGAGATTAGAATGGATTAACACAATAGAGGATACATACCATTTAGAGATTAGAATGGATTAACACAATAGAGGATACATACCATTTAGAGATTAGAATGGATTAACACAATAGAGGATACATACCATTTAGAGATTAGAATGGATTAACACAGTAGAGGATACATACCATTTAGAGATTAGAATGGATTAACACAATAGAGGATACATACCATTTAGAGATTAGAATGGATTAACACAGTAGAGGATACATACCATTTAGAGATTAGAATGGATTAACACAATAGAGGATACATACCATTTAGAGATTAGAATGGATTAACACAATAGAGGATACATACCATTTAGAGATTAGAATGGATTAACACAATAGAGGATACATACCATTTAGAGATTAGAATGGATTAACACAATAGAGGATACATACCATTTAGAGATTAGAATGGATTAACACAATAGAGGATACATACCATTTAGAGATTAGAATGGATTAACACAATAGAGGATACATACCATTTAGAGATTAGAATGGATTAACACAATAGAGGATACATACCATTTAGAGATTAGAATGGATTAACACAGTAGAGGATACATACCATTTAGAGATTAGAATGGATTAACACAATAGAGGATACATACCATTTAGAGATTAGAATGGATTAACACAATAGAGGATACATACCATTTAGAGATTAGAATGGATTAACACAATAGAGGATACATACCATTTAGAGATTAGAATGGATTAACACAATAGAGGATACATACCATTTAGAGATTAGAATGGATTAACACAATAGAGGATACATACCATTTAGAGATTAGAATGGATTAACACAATAGAGGATACATACCATTTAGAGATTAGAATGGATTAACACAGTAGAGGATACATACCATTTAGAGATTAGAATGGATTAACACAATAGAGGATACATACCATTTAGAGATTAGAATGGATTAACACAATAGAGGATACATACCATTTAGAGATTAGAATGGATTAACACAATAGAGGATACATACCATTTAGAGATTAGAATGGATTAACACAGTAGAGGATACATACCATTTAAAGATTAGAATGGATTAACACAGTAGAGGATACATACCATTTAGAGATTAGAATGGATTAACACAGTAGAGGATACATACCATTTAGAAATTAGAATGGATTAACAGTAGAGGATACATACCATTTAGAGATTAGAATGGATTAACACAGTAGAGGATACATACCATTTAGAGATTAGAATGGATTAACACAGTAGAGGATACATACCATTTAGAGATTAGAATGGATTAACACAGTAGAGGATACATACCATTTAGAGATTAGAATGGATTAACACAGTAGAGTATACATACCATTTAGAGATTAGAATGGATTAACACAATAGAGGATACATACCATTTAGAAATTAGAATGGATTAACACAATAGAGGATGCATACCATTTAGAGATTAGAATGGATTAACACAATAGAGGATACATACCATTTAGAGATTAGAATGGATTAACACAATAGAGGATACATACCATTTAGAGATTAGAATGGATTAACACAATAGAGGATACATACCATTTAGAGATTAGAATGGATCAACACAATAGAGGATACATACCATTTAGAGATTAGAATGGATTAACACAGTAGAGGATACATACCATTTAGAGATTAGAATGGATTAACACAATAGAGGATGCATACCATTTAGAGATTAGAATGGATTAACACAATAGAGGATACATACCATTTAGAGATTAGAATGGATTAACACAGTAGAGGATACATACCATTTAGAGATTAGAATGGATTAACACAATAGAGGATACATACCATTTAGAGATTAGAATGGATTAACACAATAGAGGATAAATACAATTTAGAGATTAGAATGGATTAACACAATAGATGATACATACCATTTAGAGGTTAGAATGGATTAACACAGTAGAGGATACATACCATTTAGAGATTAGAATGGATTAACACAGTAGAGGATACATACCATTTAGAGATTAGAATGGATTAACACAGTAGAGGATACATACCATTTAGAAATTAGAATGGATTAACAGTAGAGGATACATACCATTTAGAGATTAGAATGGATTAACACAGTAGAGGATACATACCATTTAGAGATTAGAATGGATTAACACAATAGAGGATACATACCATTTAGAGATTAGAATGGATTAACACAATAGAGGATACATACCATTTAGAGATTAGAATGGATTAACACAGTAGAGGATACATACCATTTAGAGATTAGAATGGATTAACACAATAGAGGATGCATACCATTTAGAGATTAGAATGGATTAACACAATAGAGGATACATACCATTTAGAGATTAGAATGGATTAACACAGTAGAGGATACATACCATTTAGAGATTAGAATGGATTAACACAATAGAGGATACATACCATTTAGAGATTAGAATGGATTAACACAATAGAGGATACATACCATTTAGAGATTAGAATGGATTAACACAATAGAGGATACATACCATTTAGAGATTAGAATGGATTAACACAGTAGAGGATACATACCATTTAGAGATTAGAATGGATTAACACAGTAGAGGATACATACCATTTAGAGATTAGAATGGATTAACACAGTAGAGGATACATACCATTTAGAAATTAGAATGGATTAACAGTAGAGGATACATACCATTTAGAGATTAGAATGGATTAACACAGTAGAGGATACATACCATTTAGAGATTAGAATGGATTAACACAATAGAGGATGCATACCATTTAGAAATTAGAATGGATTAACACAATAGAGGATGCATACCATTTAGAGATTAGAATGGATTAACACAATAGAGGATGCATACCATTTAGAGATTAGAATGGATTAACACAATAGAGGATACATACCATTTAGAGATTAGAATGGATTAACACAATAGAGGATACATACCATTTAGAGATTAGAATGGATCAACACAATAGAGGATACATACCATTTAGAGATTAGAATGGATTAACACAATAGAGGATACATACCATTTAGAGATTAGAATGGATTAACACAGTAGAGGATACATACCATTTAGAAATTAGAATGGATTAACAGTAGAGGATACATACCATTTAGAGATTAGAATGGATTAACACAGTAGAGGATACATACCATTTAGAGATTAGAATGGATTAACACAATAGAGGATGCATACCATTTAGAAATTAGAATGGATTAACACAATAGAGGATGCATACCATTTAGAGATTAGAATGGATTAACACAATAGAGGATACATACCATTTAGAGATTAGAATGGATTAACACAATAGAGGATACATACCATTTAGAGATTAGAATGGATTAACACAATAGAGGATACATACCATTTAGAGATTAGAATGGATAAACACAATAGAGGATACATACCATTTAGAGATTAGAATGGATTAACACAATAGAGGATACATACCATTTAGAGATTAGAATGGATTAACACAATAGAGGATGCATACCATTTAGAGATTAGAATGGATTAACACAATAGAGGATACATACCACTTAGAGATTAGAATGGATTAACACAGTAGAGGATACATACCATTTAGAGATTAGAATGGATTAACACAATAGAGGATACATACCATTTAGAGATTAGAATGGATTAACACAATAGAGGATACATACCATTTAGAGATTAGAATGGATTAACACAGTAGAGGATACATACCATTTAGAGATTAGAATGGATTAACACAGTAGAGGATACATACCATTTAGAGATTAGAATGGATTAACACAGTAGAGGATACATACCATTTAGAGATTAGAATGGATTAACACAATAGAGGATACATACCATTTAGAGATTAGAATGGATTGACACAGTAGAGGATGCATACCATTTAGAGATTAGAATGGATTAACACAATAGAGGATGCATACCATTTAGAGATTAGAATGGATTAACACAATAGAGGATACATACCATTTAGAGATTAGAATGGATTAACACAATAGAGGATACATACCATTTAGAGATTAGAATGGATTAACACAATAGAGGATACATACCATTTAGAGATTAGAATGGATTAACACAATAGAGGATACATACCATTTAGAGATTAGAATGGATTAACACAATAGAGGATACATACCATTTAGAGATTAGAATGGATTAACTCAATAGAGTATACATACCATTTAGAGATTAGAATGGATTAACACAATAGAGGATACATACAATTTAGAGATTAGAATGGATTAACACAATAGAGGATACATACCATTTAGAGATTAGAATGGATTAACACAATAGAGGATACATACCATTTAGAGATTAGAATGGATTAACACAATAGAGGATACATACCATTTAGAGATTAGAATGGATTAACACAATAGAGGATGCATACCATTTAGAGATTAGAATGGATTAACACAATAGAGGATACATACCATTTAGAGATTAGAATGGATTAACACAGTAGAGGATACATACCATTTAGAGATTAGAATGTATTAACACAATAGAGGATACATACCATTTAGAGATTAGAATGGATTAACACAGTATAGGATACATACCATTTAGAGATTAGAATGGATTAACACAATAGAGGGTGCATACCATTTAGAGATTAGAATGGATTAACACAATAGAGGATACATACCATTTAGAGATTAGAATGGATTAACACAATAGAGGATACATACCATTTAGAGATTAGAATGGATTAACACAATAGAGGATACATACCATTTAGAGATTAGAATGGATCAACACAATAGAGGATACATACCATTTAGAGATTAGAATGGATTAACACAATAGAGGATACATACCATTTAGAGATTAGAATGGATTAACACAATAGAGGATGCATACCATTTAGAGATTAGAATGGATTAACACAATAGAGGATACATACCACTTAGAGATTAGAATGGATTAACACAGTAGAGGATACATACCATTTAGAGATTAGAATGGATTAACACAATAGAGGATACATACCATTTAGAGATTAGAATGGATTAACACAATAGAGGATACATACCATTTAGAGATTAGAATGGATTAACACAGTAGAGGATACATACCATTTAGAGATTAGAATGGATTAACACAGTAGAGGATACATACCATTTAGAGATTAGAATGGATTAACACAGTAGAGGATACATACCATTTAGAGATTAGAATGGATTAACACAATAGAGGATACATACCATTTAGAGATTAGAATGGATTGACACAGTAGAGGATGCATACCATTTAGAGATTAGAATGGATTAACACAATAGAGGATGCATAACATTTAGAGATTAGAATGGATTAACACAATAGAGGATACATACCATTTAGAGATTAGAATGGATTAACACAATAGAGGATACATTCCATTTAGAGATTAGAATGGATTAACACAATAGAGGATACATACCATTTAGAGATTAGAATGGATTAACTCAATAGAGTATACATACCATTTAGAGATTAGAATGGATTAACACAATAGAGGATACATACAATTTAGAGATTAGAATGGATTAACACAATAGATGATACATACCATTTAGAGATTAGAATGGATTAACACAATAGAGGATACATACCATTTAGAGATTAGAATGGATTAACACAATAGAGGATACATACCATTTAGAGATTAGAATGGATTAACACAATAGAGGATGCATACCATTTAGAGATTAGAATGGATTAACACAATAGAGGATACATACCATTTAGAGATTAGAATGGATTAACACAGTAGAGGATACATACCATTTAGAGATTAGAATGGATTAACACAATAGAGGATACATACCATTTAGAGATTAGAATGGATTAACACAGTAGAGGATACATACCATTTAGAGATTAGAATGGATTAACACAATAGAGGGTGCATACCATTTAGAGATTAGAATGGATTAACACAATAGAGGATACATACCATTTAGAGATTAGAATGGATTAACACAATAGAGGATACATACCATTTAGAGATTAGAATGGATTAACACAATAGAGGATACATACCATTTAGAGATTAGAATGGATTAACACAGTTGAGGATACATACCATTTAGAGATTAGAATGGATTAACACAATAGAGGATACATACCATTTAGAGATTAGAATGGATTAACACAATAGAGGATACATACCATTTAGAGATTAGAATGGATTAACACAGTAGAGGATACATACCATTTAGAGATTAGAATGGATTAACACAATAGAGGGTGCATACCATTTAGAGATTAGAATGGATTAACACAATAGAGGATACATACCATTTAGAGATTAGAATGGATTAACACAATAGAGGATACATACCATTTAGAGATTAGAATGGATTAACACAATAGAGGATACATACCATTTAGAGATTAGAATGGATTAACACAGTAGAGGATACATACCATTTAGAGATTAGAATGGATTAACACAATAGAGGATGCATACCATTTAGAGATTAGAATGGATTAACACAATAGAGGATACATACCATTTAGAGATTAGAATGGATTAACACAGTAGAGGATACATACCATTTAGAGATTAGAATGGATTAAGACAATAGAGGATACATACCATTTAGAGATTAGAATGGATTAACACAATAGAGGATACATACCATTTAGAGATTAGAATGGATTAACACAATAGAGGATACATACCATTTAGAGATTAGAATGGATTAACACAATAGAGGATACATACCATTTAGAGATTAGAATGGATTAACACAATAGAGGATACATACAATTTAGAGATTAGAATGGATTAACACAATAGAGGATACATACCATTTAGAGATTAGAATGGATTAACACAATAGAGGATACATACAATTTAGAGATTAGAATGGATTAACACAATAGAGGATACATACCATTTAGAGATTAGAATGGATTAACACAATAGAGTGGCCCGCTCTGTTCTTCATTCACAATGGCTGATTAAATAATTATGTTGTTTGCTTCCCCTCGCTCATCAACTCCCCCATTCTCTCCCTTTTCTCCCAACATTTCATCTGTTATGTGTGAAATTAGTTTCAGTATATAGTTTCGGTTCAGTTTCGAGGAAATTTTCAGGGTGATTATCAGCAGGGCACTGCACTTTCAACTGTTGGGAGAAGGAGTGGAGCAGGCCCTACTGTCGGGAGAAGGAACGGAGCAGGCCCTACTGTCGGGAGAAGGAACGGAGCAGGCCCTACTGTCGGGAGAAGGAACGGAGCAGGCCCTACTGTCGGGAGAAGGAACGGAGCAGGCCCTACTGTCGGGAGAAGGAGTGGAGCAGGCCTTACTGTTGGGAGAAGGAGTGGAGCAGGCCCTACTGTTGGGAGAAGGAGTGGAGCAGGCCATACTGTCGGGAGAAGGAGTGGAGCAGGCCCTACTGTTGGGAGAAGGAGTGGAGCAGGCCATACTGTTGGGAGAAGGAGTGGAGCAGGCCCTACTGTTGGGAGAGGGAGTGGAGCAGGCCATACTGTCGGGAGAAGGAGTGGAGCAGGCCCTACTGTCGGGAGAAGGAGTGGAGCAGGCCATACTGTTGGGAGAAGGAGTGGAGCAGGCCCTACTGTTGGGAGAGGGAGTGGAGCAGGCCATACTGTCGGGAGAAGGAGTGGAGCAGGCCCTACTGTTGGGAGAAGGAGTGGAGCAGGCCCTACTGTTGGGAGAAGGAGTGGAGCAGGCCCTACTGTTGGGAGAAGGAGTGGAGCAGGCCCTACTGTTGGGAGAAGGAGTGGAGCAGGCCCTACTGTTGGGAGAAGGAGTGGAGCAGGCCATACTGTGTCGGGAGAAGGAGTGGAGCAGGCCCTACTGTTGGGAGAAGGAGTGGAGCAGGCCCTACTGTCGGGAGAAGGAACGGAGCAGGCCCTACTGTCGGGAGAAGGAGCGGAGCAGGCCCTACTGTGTCGGGAGAAGGAGCGGAGCAGGCCCTACTGTCGGGAGAAGGAGTGGAGCAGGCCCTACTGTCGGGAGAAGGAGTGGAGCAGGCCCTACTGTCGAGTGGAGGAGCGGAGCAGGCCCTACTGTCGGGAGAAGGAGTGGAGCAGGCCCTACTGTCGGGAGAAGGAGTTGAGCAGGCCCTACTGTCGGGAGAAGGAGTGGAGCAGGCCCTACTGTCGGGAGAAGGAGTGGAGCAGGCCCTACTGTCGGGAGAAGGAGTTGAGCAGGCCCTACTGTCGGGAGAAGGAGTTGAGCAGGCCCTAGTGTCGGGAGAAGGAGTGGAGCAGGCCCTACTGTCGGGAGAAGGAGTTGAGCAGGCCCTACTGTCGGGAGAAGGAGTTGAGCAGGCCCTAGTGTCGGGAGAAGGAGTTGAGCAGGCCCTACTGTCAGGAGAAGGAGCGGAGCAGGCCCTACTGTCGGGTGGAGGAGCGGAGCAGGCCCCTACTGTTGGGAGAAGGAGTGGAGCAGGCCCTACTGTCGGGAGAAGGAGCGGAACAGGTCCTACTGTCGAGTGGAGGAGCGGAGCAGGCCCTACTGTCGAGTGGAGGAGCGGAGCAGGCCCTACTGTTGGGAGAAGGAGCGGAGCAGGCCCTACTGTCGGGAGAAGGAGCGGAGCAGGCCCTACTGTCGAGTGGAGGAGCGGAGCAGGCCCTACTGTCGGGAGAAGGAACGGAGCAGGCCCTACTGTCGGGAGAAGGAGTTGAGCAGGCCCTAGTGTCGGGAGAAGGAGCGGAGCGGGCCCTACTGTCGGGTGGAGGAGCGGAGCAGGCCCCTACTGTTGGGAGAAGGAGCGGAGCAGGCCCTACTGTCGGGAGAAGGAGCGGAACAGGTCCTACTGTCGAGTGGAGGAGCGGAGCAGGCCCTACTGTCGAGTGGAGGAGCGGAGCAGGCCCTACTGTCGAGTGGAGGAGCGGAGCAGGCCCTACTGTCGAGTGGAGGAGCGGAGCAGGCCTCTACTGTTGGGAGAAGGAGCGGAACAGGTCCTACTGTCGAGTGGAGGAGCGGAGCAGGCCCTACTGTCGAGTGGCGGAGCGGAGCAGGCCCTACTGTCGGGAGAAGGAGCGGAGCAGGCCCTACTGTTGGGAGAAGGAGCGGAGCAGGCCGTACTGTCGGGAGAAGGAGCGGAGCAGGCCCTACTGTCGAGTGGAGGAGCGGAGCAGGCCCTACTGTTGAGTGGAGGAGCGGAGCAGGCCCCTACTGTTGGGAGAAGGAGTGGAGCAGGCCCTACTGTCGGGAGAAGGAGCGGAACAGGTCCTACTGTCGAGTGGAGGAGCGGAGCAGGCCCTACTGTCGGGTGGAGGAGCGGAGCAGGCCCCTACTGTTGGGAGAAGGAGTGGAGCATGCCCTACTGTCGGGAGAAGGAGCGGAACAGGTCCTACTGTCGAGTGGAGGAGCGGAGCAGGCCCTACTGTCGAGTGGAGGAGCGGAGCAGGCCCTACTGTTGGGAGAAGGAGCGGAGCAGGCCCTACTGTCGGGAGAAGGAGCGGAGCAGGCCCTACTGTCGAGTGGAGGAGCGGAGCAGGCCCTACTGTCGGGAGAAGGAACGGAGCAGGCCCTACTGTCGGGAGAAGGAGCGGAGCGGGCCCTACTGTCGGGTGGAGGAGCGGAGCAGGCCCCTACTGTTGGGAGAAGGAGCGGAGCAGGCCCTACTGTCGGGAGAAGGAGCGGAACAGGTCCTACTGTCGAGTGGAGGAGCGGAGCAGGCCCTACTGTCGAGTGGAGGAGCGGAGCAGGCCCTACTGTCGAGTGGAGGAGCGGAGCAGGCCTCTACTGTTGGGAGAAGGAGCGGAACAGGTCCTACTGTCGAGTGGAGGAGCGGAGCAGGCCCTACTGTCGAGTGGAGGAGCGGAGCAGGCCCTACTGTCGGGAGAAGGAGCGGAGCAGGCCCTACTGTTGGGAGAAGGAGCGGAGCAGGCCGTACTGTCGGGAGAAGGAGCGGAGCAGGCCCTACTGTCGAGTGGAGGAGCGGAGCAGGCCCTACTGTTGAGTGGAGGAGCGGAGCAGGCCCCTACTGTTGGGAGAAGGAGTGGAGCAGGCCCTACTGTCGGGAGAAGGAGCGGAACAGGTCCTACTGTCGAGTGGAGGAGCGGAGCAGGCCCTACTGTCGAGTGGAGGAGCGGAGCAGGCCCTACTGTCGGGAGAAGGAGCGGAGCAGGCCGTACTGTCGGGAGAAGGAGTGGAGCAGGCCCTACTGTCGGGAGAAGGAGTGGAGCAGGCCCTACTGTCGGGAGAAGGAGTGGAGCAGGCCCTACTGTCAGGAGAAGGAGTGGAGCAGGCCCTACTGTCGGGAGAAGGAGTGGAGCAGGCCCTACTGTCGGGAGAAGGAGCGTAGCAGGCCCTACTGTCGAGTGGAGGAGAGGAGCAGGCCCTACTGTCGGGAGAAGGAGCGTAGCAGGCCCTACTGTCGAGTGGAGGAGAGGAGCAGGCCCTACTGTCGGGAGAAGGAGCGTAGCAGGCCCTACTGTCGAGTGGAGGAGAGGAGCAGGCCCTACTGTCGGGAGAAGGAGCGTAGCAGGCCCTACTGTCGAGTGGAGGAGAGGAGCAGGCCCTACTGTCAGGAGAAGGAGTGGAGCAGGCCCTACTGTCGGGAGAAGGAGAGGAGCAGGCCCTACTGTTCTGTTGGGAGGAGGACGGGAAACCATTTTTAAAAATGACATGCCCTCCTAAAACTGGTTCTAACTCCAGTTCTGTTCGTGATATTAAGATTCTAACACCGTGTATATTAAAGACTTATTTAGGAAAAGTCATGGACGGAGGGGGGCATGACTTAAAAAAATAAATAAAAAATTGTGGAACGGACAGTTGACTGAAGACCCGACGGCCGGGCATTTGTGCGGTTGAGTCCATTTCTGGGGAAATGTGGACTCTTAACAATGTGATCAAACTCACTCACTCTCTACTCTCCCGTTTGCTATTGTTTGCCAATCAGTATCCCGACAAGCACAGCGAACAAGCTAGCTAGCCAGTTTTTCCCGATTGGATATTGTGACACTCCAGCTTATAATTCACATGAAGTTGAGTTTCATCAACTTTGTCCCATCACAGGTTCACATCACAGGTTCACATCACAGGTTCCCATCACAGGTTCCCATCACAGGTTCACATCACAGGTTCACATCACAGGTTCACATCACAGGTTCACATCACAGGTTCACATCACAGGTTCACATCACTAACCATCTCATCGTATAATTTTTATCACTGTGTTTTTTTTGTTTGTTTTTTAAACGGCTAGGACTGTTGAAAACGGCTAGGACTGTTGACAACGGCTAGGACTGTTGACAACGGCTAGGACTGTTGACAACAGCTAGGACTGTTGACAACGGCTAGGACTGTTGACAACGGCTAGGACTGTTGACAACGGCTAGGACTGTTGACAACGGCTAGGACTGTTGACAACGGCTAGGACTGTTGACAACGGCTAGGACTGTTGACAACGGCTAGGACTGTTGACAACGGCTAGGACTGTTGACAACGGCTAGGACGGTTGACAACGGCTAGGACTGTTGACAACGGCTAGGACTGTTGACAACGGCTAGGACTGTTGACAACGGCTAGGACTGTTGACAACGGCTAGGACTGTTGAAAACGGCTAGGACTGTTGAAAACGGCTAGGACTGTTGACAGGGGCTAGGACTGTTGACAGGGGCTAGGACTGTTGACAGGGGCTAGGACTGTTGACAGGGGCTAGGACTGTTGACAGGGGCTAGGACTGTTGACAGCGGCTCGGACTGTTGACAGCGGCTAGGACCGTTGATTTCAGGTAGTCTTGTCGCACTGTGACTGTTTCTGTGACATCTGGGAGAGAATGAGGTCATGCTGAGAGGGTGGGGGGGTTACGGTGGCAGGGGTGTTGTGTGGTTGTAGTTTGTGTGTGACCGGGTTACGTATATATGGAGAAACTATGTACCAGATGTGAGCGTTTTGCTTTTCTCCGTTTCTGAGAACTCATGTGCTCCACCGCAGCGTAATGAAAATGAGAAGGGCCTTGGTATGAGAGAAAGAGGGGGGGTAGAGGAAAAGAGGTAGAGAACCGTAGAGAGAGGATTGGAATTGAGAGGGAAAGAAAGAGAACGGTAGAGAGGGAGGGAAACAGGGAACGAGAGAGAGGAACGAGGGAAACAGCAGAGTGAGGGGAAGAAAAAGAGGGAACAAGCGCGAGGTCTGCATCATATTAACTAGTTTTGTGTGTGTGTGTGTGTAGCGCTTTAAGGATCAGCAGAGTTTGTGTACACTGACTGTACAAAATCCTAATAATGAGTTGCACCCCCTTTTCCCCACCGAACAGCCTCAATTCATTGGGGAATGGACTACAAGGTGTTGAAAGCGTTCCACAGGGACGTTGGCCTATGTTGTCTCCAATGCTTCCCACAGTTGTATCAAATTGGCTGGATGTCCTTTGGGTGAATGGACCATTCATGATACACATGGGAAACTGCAGCGTTGCAGTTCTTGACACAAACCGGTGTGCCTGGTATCTACTACCATACCCTGTTCAAAGGCACTTACATATTTTGTCCTGCCCATTCACCCTCTGAACGGCGCACATACACAATCCATGTCTCAATTGTCTCAAGGCTTAAAAATTCTTCTTGAACCTGGGCAGTTATTTGATTATTTGAATATCCAAAAGGACTTTAGTATTTGATTACTTGCTAGAATATAGATTTTTGAGCAAAACAAATATAGGCCTATTTTGATTCAAAAGCTTTGTCTAAAATTGAATTGAATGATCTATTTGACAAGTTTAGACCATGACATTTTAAATAAAACATCAGTTTTATAACAGTTTTTGTTAGTGCACCTCATAAGAAAGACCGGTAGCGTGTGATTGTCAATTGATCCAAGCAGCAGTACTGACAGAGGCTCCATGTGTAGCAAGTGAAGTGGGACATTTCTTTTTCTCCCCAATTTCGAACTTGTTTCATTGCTGCAACTCCCCAACGGGCTCGGGTCATTGCGTACTCTGAAACATGACCCGCCAAACTGCGCTGCTTAACACCCATCCGCTTAACACGGAAGCCAGCTACACTGATGTGTCGGAGGAAACACCGTTCACATGACGACCGAGGTCAGCCTGCAGGCGCCCGGCCCGCCACAAGGAAACGTTACAGCGCAATGAGCCAGGTAAAGCCCCCCCCGGCCAAACCCCCCCCCCCCCTAACCCATGCGACGCTGGGCCAACCCCCCCCCCCCCCCCTAACCCGGGCCACTGTGGGCCAAACCCTTAGGGGGGCGACGCTGGGCCAAATCCCCCCCCTAACCCGGACTACGCTGGGCCAAACCCTCCCCTATCCCGGACGACGCTGGGCCAAACCCTCCCCTATCCCTATCGCAGACCACACTGGGCCAAACCCTCCCCTAACCCGGACGACGATGGGCCAAAACCCCACCACTAACCCGGACGACGCTGGGCCAAACCCTCCCCTAACCCGGACGACGCTGGGCCAAACCCTCCCCTAACCCGGACGACGCTGGGCCAAACCCTCCCCTATCCCTATCGCAGACCACACTGGGCCAAACCCTCCCCTAACCCGGACGACGATGGGCCAAAACCCCACCACTAACCCGGACGACGCTGGGCCAAACCCTCCCCTAACCCGGACGACGCTGGGCAAATCCCCCCCCTAACCCGGACTACGCTGGGCCAAACCCTCCCCTATCCCGGACGACGCTGGGCCAAACCCTCCCCTATCCCTATCGCAGACCACACTGGGCCAAACCCTCCCCTAACCCGGACGACGATGGGCCAAAACCCCACCACTAACCCGGACGACGCTGGGCCAAACCCTCCCCTAACCCGGACGACGCTGGGCCAAACCCTCCCCTAACCCGGACGACGCTGGGCCAAACCCTCCCCTATCCCTATCGCAGACCACACTGGGCCAAACCCTCCCCTAACCCGGACGACGATGGGCCAAAACCCCACCACTAACCCGGACGACGCTGGGCCAAACCCTCCCCTAACCCGGACGACGCTGGGCCAAACCCTCCCCTAACCCGGACGACGCTGGGCCAATTGTGCCTATGGGACTCCCAATCACAGCCGGTTGTGATACAGCCCGGGATCGAACCCGGGTCTTTAGTGACGTCTCTAGCACTGCGATGCAGTGCCTTAGAGCGCTGTGCCACTCGGGAGGCCAAAGTGGGAGATTTCTAATCAATATAAAATGCAATTACAATTACGCAATTAAGTTGGCTAAATGAGAAGGAATAGGCTACAATGATTATCCATCAGGTAGGCTGTTGTTTCATATGAATGGAGTTGTTGTAGACAGGGACACAAAAAGCAGAAAAATTGTCTCCATTAGCCTGGCTAACTAACTTAGCTGGCGAGTGTAGCTAGCTAGCTGGATAACTAACTTAGTGGGCTAGTGTAGCTAGCTAGCTGGATAACTAACTTAGCGGGCTAGTGTAGCTAGCTAGCTGGATAACTAACTTAGCAGGCTAGTGTAGCTAGCTAGTTGGATAACTAACTTAGCGGGCTAGTGTAGCTAGCTAGCATCTTCTATAGATGTGATGCAGTCAAGACAGGCATTACCAGATGAGATGATAGATAACCCATCACATCAACAAGTTTGTTTAACTTGAGTGAGTCGGTTTGTCTACTTTCTCTCTCTTATCCTCTGTGTCGGAAACACCGGCCCCTGTTCCTCTCACGACTTCACGGCTGCACCGCTGAAACAAAAAGCAGAGTGCACAGAGTTGAATTTTGTTAATTTTTTCCTCTTTAAAACACATGTATTTCGACTATACTGATATCTCAACAAAAAAATCATATTTTTTTTCAAATCGTGAAATCATTTAAAATTCCCCTCCCCAATATGTGTGTATTTTTCATTTCTTTTAGTTAAAACATCTTTGGGCTGAGATCCCGTTAACGGGATCGATATGACAACAGCCAGTGAAAGTGCAGAGCGCCAAATTCAAACAACAGAATTCTCATAATTAACATTCCTCAAATATACATGTATCTTATACCATTTTAAAGGTAATCTT